>NW_027369625.1:0-41316 GCF_046119375.1 Phyllobates terribilis | reverse complement strand
AACATGTTTTTCATATACCAGAAATGTTCTGAAGCTACTGACTGAATGAAAGGAGCTGGCATCTCACTCTCTTTGAATCTTCTTTATCATGCTAGGATTAGCAGGAAAAAGCAAAAAATTTCAGAATTGCACCTTGCAATGTGGAGATATTACTGTTTGTGCATTTACAATATTCATTGATTTTTGCCATTTGAAAAAACATGTTTTTCATATACCAGAAATGTTTGAAGCTCCTGACTGAATGAAAGGAGCTGGCATCTCACTCTCTTTGAATCTTCTTTATCATGCTAGGATTAGCAGGAAAAAGCAAAAATTTCAGAATTGCACCTTGCAATGTGGAGATATTACTGTTTGTGCATTTACAATATTCATTGATTTTTGCCATTGAAAACATGTTTTTCATATACCAGAAATGTTTGAAGCTACTGACTGAATGAAAGGAGCTGGCATCTCACTCTCTTTGAATCTTCTTTATCATGCTAGGATTAACAGGAAAAAGCTAAAAATTTCAGAATTGACCGTGCAATGTGGAGATATTACTGTTTGTGCATTTACAATATTCATTGATTTTTGCCAATGAAAAACATGTTTTTCATATACCAGAAATGTTTGAAGCTACTGACTGAATGAAAGGAGCTGGCATCTCACTCTCTTTGAATCTTCTTTATCATGCTAGGATTAACAGGAAAAAGCTAAAAATTTCAGAATTGCACCGTGCAATGTGGAGATATTACTGTTTGTGCATTTACAATATTCATTGATTTTTGCCATTGAAAAACATGTTTTTCATATACCAGAAATGTTTGAAGCTACTGACTGAATGAAAGGAGCTGGCATCTCACTCTCTTTGAATCTTCTTTATCATGCTAGGATTAACAGGAAAAAGCAAAAAATTTCAGAATTGCACCTTGCAATGTGGAGATATTACTGTTTGTGCATTTACAATATTCATTGATTTTTGCCATTGAAAAACATGTTTTTTCATATACCAGAAATGTTTGAAGCTACTGACTGAATGAAAGGAGCTGGCATCTCACTCTCTTTGAATCTTCTTTATCATGCTAGGATTAACAGGAAAAAGCTAAAAATTTCAGAATTGCACCTTGCAATGTGGAGATATTACTGTTTGTGCATTTACAATATTCATTGATTTTTGCCATTGAAAAACATGTTTTTCATATACCAGAAATATTTGAAGCTACTGACTGAATGAAAGGAGCTGGCATCTCACTCTCTTTGAATCTTCTTTATCATGCTAGGATTAGCAGGAAAAAGCAAAAAATTTCAGAATTGCACCTTGCAATGTGGAGATATTACTGTTTGTGCATTTACAATATTCATTGATTTTTGCCATTGAAAACATGTTTTTCATATACCAGAAATGTTTGAAGCTACTGACTGAATGAAAGGAGCTGGCATCTCACTCTCTTTGAATCTTCTTTATCATGCTAGGATTAACAGGAAAAAGCTAAAAATTTCAGAATTGCACCGTGCAATGTGGAGATATTACTGTTTGTGCATTTACAATATTCATTGATTTTTGCCATTGAAAAACATGTTTTTTCATATACCAGAAATGTTTGAAGCTACTGACTGAATGAAAGGAGCTGGCATCTCACTCTCTTTGAATCTTCTTATCATGCTAGGATTAGCAGGAAAAAGCAAAAATTTCAGAATTGCACCTTGCAATGTGGAGATATTACTGTTTGTGCATTTACAATATTCATTGATTTTTGCCATTGAAAAACATGTTTTTCATATACCAGAAATGTTTGAAGCTACTGACTGAATGAAAGGAGCTGGCATCTCACTCTCTTTGAATCTTCTTTATCATGCTAGGATTAACAGGAAAAAGCTAAAAATTTCAGAATTGCACCGTGCAATGTGGAGATATTACTGTTTGTGCATTTACAATATTCATTGATTTTTGCCTTTGAAAAACATGTTTTCATATACCAGAAATGTTTGAAGCTACTGACTGAATGAAAGGAGCTGGCATCTCACTCTCTTTGAATCTTCTTTATCATGCTAGGATTAGCAGGAAAAAGCAAAAAATTTCAGAATTGCACCTTGCAATGTGGAGATATTACTGTTTGTGCATTTACAATATTCATTGATTTTTGCCATTGAAAAACATGTTTTTCATATACCAGAAATGTTTGAAGCTACTGACTGAATGAAAGGAGCTGGCATCTCACTCTCTTTGAATCTTCTTTATCATGCTAGGATTAACAGGAAAAAGCTAAAAATTTCAGAATTGCACCGTGCAATGTGGAGATATTACTGTTTGTGCATTTACAATATTCATTGATTTTTGCCATTGAAAAACATGTTTTTCATATACCAGAAATGTTTGAAGCTACTGACTGAATGAAAGGAGCTGGCATCTCACTCTCTTTGAATCTTCTTTATCATGCTAGGATTAGCAGGAAAAAGCAAAAAATTTCAGAATTGCACCTTGCAATGTGGAGATATTACTGTTTGTGCATTTACAATATTCATTGATTTTTGCCATTGAAAAACATGTTTTTCATATACCAGAAATGTTTGAAGCTACTGACTGAATGAAAGGAGCTGGCATCTCACTCTCTTTGAATCTTCTTTATCATGCTAGGATTAACAGGAAAAAGCTAAAAATTTCAGAATTGCACCGTGCAATGTGGAGATATTACTGTTTGTGCATTTACAATATTCATTGATTTTTGCCATTGAAAAACATGTTTTTCATATACCAGAAATGTTTGAAGCTACTGACTGAATGAAAGGAGCTGGCATCTCACTCTCTTTGAATCTTCTTTATCATGCTAGGATTAGCAGGAAAAAGCAAAAAATTTCAGAATTGCACCTTGCAATGTGGAGATATTACTGTTTGTGCATTTACAATATTCATTGATTTTTGCCATTGAAAAACATGTTTTTCATATACCAGAAATGTTTGAAGCTACTGACTGAATGAAAGGAGCTGGCATCTCACTCTCTTTGAATCTTCTTTATCATGCTAGGATTAACAGGAAAAAGCTAAAAATTTCAGAATTGCACCGTGCAATGTGGAGATATTACTGTTTGTGCATTTACAATATTCATTGATTTTTGCCATTGAAAAACATGTTTTTCATATACCAGAAATATTTGAAGCTACTGACTGAATGAAAGGGAGCTGGCATCTCACTCTCTTTGAATCTTCTTTATCATGCTAGGATTAGCAGGAAAAAGCAAAAAATTTCAGAATTGCACCTTGCAATGTGGAGATATTACTGTTTGTGCATTTACAATATTCATTGATTTTTGCCATTGAAAAACATGTTTTCATATACCAGAAATGTTTGAAGCTACTGACTGAATGAAAGGAGCTGGCATCTCACTCTCTTTGAATCTTCTTTATCATGCTAGGATTAACAGGAAAAAGCTAAAAATTTCAGAATTGCACCGTGCAATGTGGAGATATTACTGTTTGTGCATTTACAATATTCATTGATTTTTGCCATTGAAAAACATGTTTTTCATATACCAGAAATGTTTGAAGCTACTGACTGAATGAAAGGAGCTGGCATCTCACTCTCTTTGAATCTTCTTTTATCATGCTAGGATTAGCAGGAAAAAGCAAAAAATTTCAGAATTGCACCTTGCAATGTGGAGATATTACTGTTTGTGCATTTACAATATTCATTGATTTTGCCATTGAAAAACATGTTTTTCATATACCAGAAATGTTTGAAGCTACTGACTGAATGAAAGGAGCTGGCATCTCACTCTCTTTGAATCTTCTTTATCATGCTAGGATTAACAGGAAAAAGCTAAAAATTTCAGAATTGCACCGTGCAATGTGGAGATATTACTGTTTGTGCATTTACAATATTCATTGATTTTTGCCTTTGAAAAACATGTTTTTCATATACCAGAAATGTTTGAAGCTACTGACTGAATGAAAGGAGCTGGCATCTCACTCTCTTTGAATCTTCTTTATCATGCTAGGATTAGCAGGAAAAAGCAAAAAATTTCAGAATTGCACCTTGCAATGTGGAGATATTACTGTTTGTGCATTTACAATATTCATTGATTTTTGCCATTGAAAAACGTTTTTCATATACCAGAAATGTTTGAAGCTACTGACTGAATGAAAGGAGCTGGCATCTCACTCTCTTTGAATCTTCTTTATCATGCTAGGATTAACAGGAAAAAGCAAAAAATTTCAGAATTGCACCTTGCAATGTGGAGATATTACTGTTTGTGCATTTACAATATTCATTGATTTTTGCCATTGAAAAACATGTTTTTCATATACCAGAAATGTTTGAAGCTACTGACTGAATGAAAGGAGCTGGCATCTCACTCTCTTTGAATCTTCTTTATCATGCTAGGATTAACAGGAAAAAGCTAAAAATTTCAGAATTGCACCGTGCAATGTGGAGATATTACTGTTTGTGCATTTACAATATTCATTGATTTTTGCCATTGAAAAACATGTTTTTCATATACCAGAAATGTTTGAAGCTACTGACTGAATGAAAGGAGCTGGCATCTCACTCTCTTTGAATCTTCTTTATCATGCTAGGATTAGCAGGAAAAAGCAAAAAATTTCAGAATTGCACCTTTCAATGTGGAGATATTACTGTTTGTGCATTTACAATATTCATTGATTTTTGCCATTGAAAAACATGTTTTTCATATACCAGAAATGTTTGAAGCTACTGACTGAATGAAAGGAGCTGGGCATCTCACTCTCTTTGAATCTTCTTTATCATGCTAGGATTAACAGGAAAA
The DNA here is from genome assembly GCF_046119375.1 of Phyllobates terribilis. Classification (NCBI taxonomy): domain Eukaryota; kingdom Metazoa; phylum Chordata; class Amphibia; order Anura; family Dendrobatidae; genus Phyllobates; species Phyllobates terribilis. The sequence continues at coordinate 36,555 of NW_027369625.1, read as the reverse complement.
AGCTAAAAATTTCAGAATTGCACCGTGCAATGTGGAGATATTACTGTTTGTGCATTTACAATATTCATTGATTTTTGCCATTGAAAAACATGTTTTTCATATACCAGAAATGTTTGAAGCTACTGACTGAATGAAAGGAGCTGGCATCTCACTCTCTTTGAATATTCTTTATCATGCTAGGATTAGCAGGAAAAAGCAAAAAATTTCAGAATTGCACCTTGCAATGTGGAGATATTACTGTTTGTGCATTTACAATATTCATTGATTTTTGCCATTGAAAAACATGTTTTTCATATACCAGAAATGTTTGAAGCTACTGACTGAATGAAAGGAGCTGGCATCTCACTCTCTTTGAATCTTCTTTATCATGCTAGGATTAACAGGAAAAAGCTAAAAATTTCAGAATTGCACCGTGCAATGTGGAGATATTACTGTTTGTGCATTTACAATATTCATTGATTTTTGCCTTTGAAAAACATGTTTTTCATATACCAGAAATGTTTGAAGCTACTGACTGAATGAAAGGAGCTGGCATCTCACTCTCTTTGAATCTTCTTTATCATGCTAGGATTAGCAGGAAAAAGCAAAAATTTCAGAATTGCACCTTGCAATGTGGAGATATTACTGTTTGTGCATTTACAATATTCATTGATTTTTGCCATTGAAAAACATGTTTTTCATATACCAGAAATGTTTGAAGCTACTGACTGAATGAAAGGAGCTGGCATCTCACTCTCTTTGAATCTTCTTTATCATGCTAGGATTAACAGGAAAAAGCTAAAAATTTCAGAATTGCACCGTGCAATGTGGAGATATTACTGTTTGTGCATTTACAATATTCATTGATTTTTGCCATTGAAAAACATGTTTTTCATATACCAGAAATGTTTGAAGCTACTGACTGAATGAAAGGAGCTGGCATCTCACTCTCTTTGAATCTTCTTTATCATGCTAGGATTAGCAGGAAAAAGCAAAAAATTTCAGAATTGCACCTTGCAATGTGGAGATATTACTGTTTGTGCATTTACAATATTCATTGATTTTTGCCATTGAAAAACATGTTTTTCATATACCAGAAATGTTTGAAGCTACTGACTGAATGAAAGGAGCTGGCATCTCACTCTCTTTGAATCTTCTTTATCATGCTAGGATTAACAGGAAAAAGCAAAAAATTTCAGAATTGCACCTTGCAATGTGGAGATATTACTGTTTGTGCATTTACAATATTCATTGATTTTTGCCATTGAAAAACATGTTTTTCATATACCAGAAATGTTTGAAGCTACTGACTGAATGAAAGGAGCTGGCATCTCACTCTCTTTGAATCTTCTTTATCATGCAGGATTAATAGGAAAAAGCTAAAAATTTCAGAATTGCACCGTGCAATGTGGAGATATTACTGTTTGTGCATTTACAATATTCATTGATTTTTGCCATTGAAAAACATGTTTTTCATATACCAGAAATGTTTGAAGCTACTGACTGAATGAAAGGAGCTGGCATCTCACTCTCTTTGAATCTTCTTTATCATGCTAGGATTAGCAGGAAAAAGCAAAAAATTTCAGAATTGCACCTTGCAATGTGGAGATATTACTGTTTGTGCATTTACAATATTCATTGATTTTTGCCATTGAAAAACATGTTTTTCATATACCAGAAATGTTTGAAGCTACTGACTGAATGAAAGGAGCTGGCATCTCACTCTCTTTGAATCTTCTTTATCATGCTAGGATTAACAGGAAAAAGCAAAAAATTTCAGAATTGCACCTTGCAATGTGGAGATATTACTGTTTGTGCATTTACAATATTCATTGATTTTTGCCATTGAAAAACAGTTTTCATATACCAGAAATGTTTGAAGCTACTGACTGAATGAAAGGAGCTGGCATCTCACTCTCTTTGAATCTTCTTTATCATGCTAGGATTAATAGGAAAAAGCTAAAAATTTCAGAATTGCACCGTGCAATGTGGAGATATTACTGTTTGTGCATTTACAATATTCATTGATTTTTGCCATTGAAAAACATGTTTTTCATATACCAGAAATGTTTGAAGCTACTGACTGAATGAAAGGAGCTGGCATCTCACTCTCTTTGAATCTTCTTTATCATGCTAGGATTAGCAGGAAAAAGCAAAAATTTCAGAATTGCACCTTGCAATGTGGAGATATTACTGTTTGTGCATTTACAATATTCATTGATTTTTGCCATTGAAAAACATGTTTTTCATATACCAGAAATGTTTGAAGCTACTGACTGAATGAAAGGAGCTGGCATCTCACTCTCTTTGAATCTTCTTTATCATGCTAGGATTAACAGGAAAAAGCTAAAAATTTCAGAATTGCACCGTGCAATGTGGAGATATTACTGTTTGTGCATTTACAATATTCATTGATTTTTGCCATTGAAAAACATGTTTTTCATATACCAGAAATGTTTGAAGCTACTGACTGAATGAAAGGAGCTGGCATCTCACTCTCTTTGAATCTTCTTTATCATGCTAGGATTAGCAGGAAAAAGCAAAAAATTTCAGAATTGCACCTTGCAATGTGGAGATATTACTGTTTGTGCATTTACAATATTCATTGATTTTTGCCATTGAAAAACATGTTTTTCATATACCAGAAATGTTTGAAGCTACTGATCTGAATGAAAGGAGCTGGCATCTCACTCTCTTTGAATCTTCTTTATCATGCTAGGATTAACAGGAAAAAGCTAAAAATTTCAGAATTGCACCGTGCAATGTGGAGATATTACTGTTTGTGCATTTACAATATTCATTGATTTTTGCCATTGAAAAACATGTTTTTCATATACCAGAAATGTTTGAAGCTACTGACTGAATGAAAGGAGCTGGCATCTCACTCTCTTTGAATCTTCTTTATCATGCTAGGATTAGCAGGAAAAAGCAAATAATTTCAGAATTGCACCTTGCAATGTGGAGATATTTACTGTTTGTGCATTTACAATATTCATTGATTTTTGCCATTGAAAAACATGTTTTTCATATACCAGAAATGTTTGAAGCTACTGACTGAATGAAAGGAGCTGGCATCTCACTCTCTTTGAATCTTCTTTATCATGCTAGGATTAACAGGAAAAAGCTAAAAATTTCAGAATTGCACCGTGCAATGTGGAGATATTACTGTTTGTGCATTTACAATATTCATTGATTTTTGCCATTGAAAACATGTTTTTCATATACCAGAAATGTTTGAAGCTACTGACTGAATGAAAGGAGCTGGCATCTCACTCTCTTTGAATCTTCTTTATCATGCTAGGATTAGCAGGAAAAAGCAAAAAATTTCAGAATTGCACCTTGCAATGTGGAGATATTACTGTTTGTGCATTTACAATATTCATTGATTTTTGCCATTGAAAAACATGTTTTTCATATACCAGAAATGTTTGAAGCTACTGACTGAATGAAAGGAGCTGGCATCTCACTCTCTTTGAATCTTCTTTATCATGCTAGGATTAACAGGAAAAAGCTAAAAATTTCAGAATTGCACCGTGCAATGTGGAGATATTACTGTTTGTGCATTTACAATATTCATTGATTTTTGCCATTGAAAAACATGTTTTTCATATACCAGAAATGTTTGAAGCTACTGACTGAATGAAAGGAGCTGGCATCTCACTCTCTTTGAATCTTCTTTATCATGCTAGGATTAACAGGAAAAAGCAAAAAATTTCAGAATTGCACCTTGCAATGTGGAGATATTACTGTTTGTGCATTTACAATATTCATTGATTTTTGCCATTGAAAAACATGTTTTTCATATACCAGAAATGTTTGAAGCTACTGACTGAATGAAAGGAGCTGGCATCTCACTCTCTTTGAATCTTCTTTATCATGCTAGGATTAACAGGAAAAAGCTAAAAATTTCAGAATGCACCGTGCAATGTGGAGATATTACTGTTTGTGCATTTACAATATTCATTGATTTTTGCCATTGAAAACATGTTTTTCATATACCAGAAATGTTTGAAGCTACTGACTGAATGAAAGGAGCTGGCATCTCACTCTCTTTGAATCTTCTTTATCATGCTAGGATTAGCAGAAAAAGCAAAAAATTTCAGAATTGCACCTTGCAATGTGGAGATATTACTGTTTGTGCATTTACAATATTCATTGATTTTTGCCATTGAAAAACATGTTTTTCATATACCAGAAATGTTTGAAGCTACTGACTGAATGAAAGGAGCTGGCATCTCACTCTCTTTGAATCTTCTTTATCATGCTAGGATTAACAGGAAAAAGAAAAAATTTCAGAATTGCACCTTGCAATGTGGAGATATTACTGTTTGTGCATTTACAATATTCATTGATTTTTGCCATTGAAAAACATGTTTTTCATATACCAGAAATGTTTGAAGCTACTGACTGAATGAAAGGAGCTGGCATCTCACTCTCTTTGAATCTTCTTTATCATGCTAGGATTAACAGGAAAAAGCTAAAAATTTCAGAATTGCACCGTGCAATGTGGAGATATTACTGTTTGTGCATTTACAATATTCATTGATTTTTGCCATTGAAAAACATGTTTTTCATATACCAGAAATGTTTGAAGCTACTGACTGAATGAAAGGAGCTGGCATCTCACTCTCTTTGAATCTTCTTTATCATGCTAGGATTAGCAGGAAAAAGCAAAAAATTTCAGAATTGCACCTTGCAATGTGGAGATATTACTGTTTGTGCATTTACAATATTCATTGATTTTTGCCATTGAAAAACATGTTTTTCATATACCAGAAATGTTTGAAGCTACTGACTGAATGAAAGGAGCTGGCATCTCACTCTCTTTGAATCTTCTTTATCATGCTAGGATTAACAGGAAAAAGCTAAAATTTCAGAATTGCACCGTGCAATGTGGAGATATTACTGTTTGTGCATTTACAATATTCATTGATTTTTGCCTTTGAAAAACATGTTTTTCATATACCAGAAATGTTTGAAGCTACTGACTGAATGAAAGGAGCTGGCATCTCACTCTCTTTGAATCTTCTTTATCATGCTAGGATTAGCAGGAAAAAGCAAAAAATTTCAGAATTGCACCTTGCAATGTGGAGATATTACTGTTTGTGCATTTACAATATTCATTGATTTTTGCCATTGAAAAACATGTTTTTCATATACCAGAAATGTTTGAAGCTACTGACTGAATGAAAGGAGCTGGCATCTCACTCTCTTTGAATCTTCTTTATCATGCTAGGATTAACAGGAAAAAGCTAAAAATTTCAGAATTGCACCGTGCAATGTGGAGATATTACTGTTTGTGCATTTACAATATTCATTGATTTTTGCCATTGAAAAACATGTTTTTCATATACCAGAAATGTTTGAAGCTACTGACTGAATGAAAGGAGCTGGCATCTCACTCTCTTTGAATCTTCTTTATCATGCTAGGATTAGCAGGAAAAAGCAAAAAATTTCAGAATTGCACCTTGCAATGTGGAGATATTACTGTTTGTGCATTTACAATATTCATTGATTTTTGCATTGAAAAACATGTTTTTCATATACCAGAAATGTTTGAAGCTACTGACTGAATGAAAGGAGCTGGCATCTCACTCTCTTTGAATCTTCTTTATCAGCTAGGATTAACAGGAAAAAGCAAAAAATTTCAGAATTGCACCTTGCAATGTGGAGATATTACTGTTTGTGCATTTACAATATTCATTGATTTTTGCCATTGAAAAACATGTTTTTCATATACCAGAAATGTTTGAAGCTACTGACTGAATGAAAGGAGCTGGCATCTCACTCTCTTTGAATCTTCTTTATCATGCTAGGATTAATAGGAAAAAGCTAAAAATTTCAGAATTGCACCGTGCAATGTGGAGATATTACTGTTTGTGCATTTACAATATTCATTGATTTTTGCCATTGAAAAACATGTTTTTCATATACCAGAAATGTTTGAAGCTACTGACTGAATGAAAGGAGCTGGCATCTCACTCTCTTTGAATCTTCTTTATCATGCTAGGATTAGCAGGAAAAAGCAAAAAATTTCAGAATTGCACCTTGCAATGTGGAGATATTACTGTTTGTGCATTTACAATATTCATTGATTTTTGCCATTGAAAAACATGTTTTTCATATACCAGAAATGTTTGAAGCTACTGACTGAATGAAAGGAGCTGGCATCTCACTCTCTTTGAATCTTCTTTATCATGCTAGGATTAACAGGAAAAAGCAAAAATTTCAGAATTGCACCTTGCAATGTGGAGATATTACTGTTTGTGCATTTACAATATTCATTGATTTTTGCCATTGAAAAAACATGTTTTTCATATACCAGAAATGTTTGAAGCTACTGACTGAATGAAAGGAGCTGGCATCTCACTCTCTTTGAATCTTCTTTATCATGCTAGGATTAATAGGAAAAAGCTAAAAATTTCAGAATTGCACCGTGCAATGTGGAGATATTACTGTTTGTGCATTTACAATATTCATTGATTTTTGCCATTGAAAAACATGTTTTTCATATACCAGAAATGTTTGAAGCTACTGACTGAATGAAAGGAGCTGGCATCTCACTCTCTTTGAATCTTCTTTATCATGCTAGGATTAGCAGGAAAAAGCAAAAATTTCAGAATTGCACCTTGCAATGTGGAGATATTACTGTTTGTGCATTTACAATATTCATTGATTTTTACCATTGAAAAACATGTTTTTCATATACCAGAAATGTTTGAAGCTACTGACTGAATGAAAGGAGCTGGCATCTCACTCTCTTTAAATCTTCTTTATCATGCTAGGATTAACAGGAAAAAGCTAAAAATTTCAGAATTGCACCGTGCAATGTGGAGATATTACTGTTTGTGCATTTACAATATTCATTGATTTTTGCCATTGAAAAACATGTTTTTCATATACCAGAAATGTTTGAAGCTACTGACTGAATGAAAGGAGCTGGCATCTCACTCTCTTTGAATCTTCTTTATCATGCTAGGATTAGCAGGAAAAAGCAAAAAATTTCAGAATTGCACCTTGCAATGTGGAGATATTACTGTTTGTGCATTTACAATATTCATTGATTTTTGCCATTGAAAAACATGTTTTTCATATACCAGAAATGTTTGAAGCTACTGACTGAATGAAAGGAGCTGGCATCTCACTCTCTTTGAATCTTCTTTATCATGCTAGGATTAACAGGAAAAAGCTAAAAATTTCAGAATTGCACCGTGCAATGTGGAGATATTACTGTTTGTGCATTTACAATATTCATTGATTTTTGCCATTGAAAAACATGTTTTTCATATACCAGAAATGTTTGAAGCTACTGACTGAATGAAAGGAGCTGGCATCTCACTCTCTTTGAATCTTCTTTATCATGCTAGGATTAGCAGGAAAAAGCAAAAAATTTCAGAATTGCACCTTGCAATGTGGAGATATTACTGTTTGTGCATTTACAATATTCATTGATTTTTGCCATTGAAAAACATGTTTTTCATATACCAGAAATGTTTGAAGCTACTGACTGAATGAAAGGAGCTGGCATCTCACTCTCTTTGAATCTTCTTTATCATGCTAGGATTAACAGGAAAAAGCTAAAAATTTCAGAATTGCACCGTGCAATGTGGAGATATTACTGTTTGTGCATTTACAATATTCATTGATTTTTGCCATTGAAAAACATGTTTTTCATATACCAGAAATGTTTGAAGCTACTGACTGAATGAAAGGAGCTGGCATCTCACTCTCTTTGAATCTTCTTTATCATGCTAGGATTAGCAGGAAAAAGCAAAAAATTTCAGAATTGCACCTTGCAATGTGGAGATATTACTGTTTGTGCATTTACAATATTCATTGATTTTTGCCATTGAAAAACATGTTTTTCATATACCAGAAATGTTTGAAGCTACTGACTGAATGAAAGGAGCTGGCATCTCACTCTCTTTGAATCTTCTTTATCATGCTAGGATTAACAGGAAAAAGCAAAAAATTTCAGAATTGCACCTTGCAATGTGGAGATATTACTGTTTGTGCATTTACAATATTCATTGATTTTTGCCATTGAAAAACATGTTTTTCATATACCAGAAATGTTTGAAGCTACTGACTGAATGAAAGGAGCTGGCATCTCACTCTCTTTGAATCTTCTTTATCATGCTAGGATTAACAGGAAAAAGCTAAAAATTTCAGAATTGCACCGTGCAATGTGGAGATATTACTGTTTGTGCATTTACAATATTCATTGATTTTTGCCATTGAAAAACATGTTTTTCATATACCAGAAATGTTTGAAGCTACTGACTGAATGAAAGGAGCTGGCATCTCACTCTCTTTGAATCTTCTTTATCATGCTAGGATTAGCAGGAAAAAGCAAAAAATTTCAGAATTGCACCTTGCAATGTGGAGATATTACTGTTTGTGCATTTACAATATTCATTGATTTTTGCCATTGAAAAACATGTTTTTCATATACCAGAAATGTTTGAAGCTACTGACTGAATGAAAGGAGCTGGCATCTCACTCTCTTTGAATCTTCTTTATCATGCTAGGATTAACAGGAAAAAGCTAAAAATTTCAGAATTGCACCGTGCAATGTGGAGATATTACTGTTTGTGCATTTACAATATTCATTGATTTTTGCCATTGAAAAACGTTTTTCATATACCAGAAATGTTTGAAGCTACTGACTGAATGAAAGGAGCTGGCATCTCACTCTCTTTGAATCTTCTTTATCATGCTAGGATTAGCAGGAAAAAGCAAAAAATTTCAGAATTGCACCTTGCAATGTGGAGATATTACTGTTTGTGCATTTACAATATTCATTGATTTTTGCCATTGAAAAACATGTTTTTCATATACCAGAAATGTTTGAAGCTACTGACTGAATGAAAGGAGCTGGCATCTCACTCTCTTTGAATCTTCTTTATCATGCTAGGATTAACAGGAAAAAGCTAAAAATTTCAGAATTGCACCGTGCAATGTGGAGATATTACTGTTTGTGCATTTACAATATTCATTGATTTTTGCCTTTGAAAAACATGTTTTTCATATACCAGAAATGTTTGAAGCTACTGACTGAATGAAAGGAGCTGGCATCTCACTCTCTTTGAATCTTCTTTATCATGCTAGGATTAGCAGGAAAAAGCAAAAAATTTCAGAATTGCACCTTGCAATGTGGAGATATTACTGTTTGTGCATTTACAATATTCATTGATTTTTGCCATTGAAAAACATGTTTTTCATATACCAGAAATGTTTGAAGCTACTGACTGAATGAAAGGAGCTGGCATCTCACTCTCTTTGAATCTTCTTTATCATGCTAGGATTAACAGGAAAAAGCAAAAAATTTCAGAATTGCACCTTGCAATGTGGAGATATTACTGTTTGTGCATTTACAATATTCATTGATTTTTGCCATTGAAAAACATGTTTTTCATATACCAGAAATGTTTGAAGCTACTGACTGAATGAAAGGAGCTGGCATCTCACTCTCTTTGAATCTTCTTTATCATGCTAGGATTAACAGGAAAAAGCTAAAAATTTCAGAATTGCACCGTGCAATGTGGAGATATTACTGTTTGTGCATTTACAATATTCATTGATTTTTGCCATTGAAAAACATGTTTTTCATATACCAGAAATGTTTGAAGCTACTGACTGAATGAAAGGAGCTGGCATCTCACTCTCTTTGAATCTTCTTTATCATGCTAGGATTAGCAGGAAAAAGCAAAAAATTTCAGAATTGCACCTTGCAATGTGGAGATATTACTGTTTGTGCATTTACAATATTCATTGATTTTTGCCATTGAAAAACATGTTTTTCATATACCAGAAATGTTTGAAGCTACTGACTGAATGAAAGGAGCTGGCATCTCACTCTCTTTGAATCTTCTTTATCATGCTAGGATTAACAGGAAAAAGCTAAAAATTTCAGAATTGCACCGTGCAATGTGGAGATATTACTGTTTGTGCATTTACAATATTCATTGATTTTTGCCATTGAAAAACATGTTTTTCATATACCAGAAATGTTTGAAGCTACTGACTGAATGAAAGGAGCTGGCATCTCACTCTCTTTGAATATTCTTTATCATGCTAGGATTAGCAGGAAAAAGCAAAAAATTTCAGAATTGCACCTTGCAATGTGGAGATATTACTGTTTGTGCATTTACAATATTCATTGATTTTTGCCATTGAAAAACATGTTTTTCATATACCAGAAATGTTTGAAGCTACTGACTGAATGAAAGGAGCTGGCATCTCACTCTCTTTGAATCTTCTTTATCATGCTAGGATTAACAGGAAAAAGCTAAAAATTTCAGAATTGCACCGTGCAATGTGGAGATATTACTGTTTGTGCATTTACAATATTCATTGATTTTTGCCTTTGAAAAACATGTTTTTCATATACCAGAAATGTTTGAAGCTACTGACTGAATGAAAGGAGCTGGCATCTCACTCTCTTTGAATCTTCTTTATCATGCTAGGATTAGCAGGAAAAAGCAAAAAATTTCAGAATTGCACCTTGCAATGTGGAGATATTACTGTTTGTGCATTTACAATATTCATTGATTTTTGCCATTGAAAAACATGTTTTTCATATACCAGAAATGTTTGAAGCTACTGACTGAATGAAAGGAGCTGGCATCTCACTCTCTTTGAATCTTCTTTATCATGCTAGGATTAACAGGAAAAAGCTAAAAATTTCAGAATTGCACCGTGCAATGTGGAGATATTACTGTTTGTGCATTTACAATATTCATTGATTTTTGCCATTGAAAAACATGTTTTTCATATACCAGAAATGTTTGAAGCTACTGACTGAATGAAAGGAGCTGGCATCTCACTCTCTTTGTTTTACCATATTTTTTTATTTTTAATAAACAATTTAACAGGGGAATAACACACGTAGCATAAAAGTAGTGACAAAAGAATATTCATAATAAGGGAAAAATTCTAAGGGAAGGGAAAGGGAAAGGGAACAAACGGGAATGGATAATCAGGAAAGATGGGAGAAATTTGTTCGTCAAATAGTATATACGATAATACAGAAATTTGAACACTTTAAACACACATTACTATCATTAGCAAAAATTAAACATATTAATGAGCTAAACACGACACACATTAAGATGTTCCAGCGTTATGAGAGGGTTGAGGGAATTTAGTGAGCCAAATATCCCACTTCCTAGAAAATTTAAGTAAATTATTGTTGATAAGGGCAAATCTGAGTTCAAATATTCTATGGAGATTCATCTTATCAACTAAGTCCTCCAAAGTGGGGACATATGACTTTCTCCAATAAAAAGCCAATGAGTTCTTACACACTGAAAATAAGTGAATCACCAAAGATCTTTCAAACGACTTATATGATTCAAGATCTAAGGATAGTAAAGCCATTTGAGGAGTCAATACTACAGGTCTGCCTAAAAGGTCATCTACCAAAGAAGAGATCTGAGCCCATAGATTCCGGATTTTAGGGCAGCTCCAAAAGAGATGTAAAAGATCTCCCCTAAGGCCGCACTCCCTCCAACAAAGGGGAGAGTTGCTGGGCTTTATATGGTGAAGCCTGATTGGAGTGTAATACCATCTGGTTAGAATTTTGAAGTAAGCCTCTTGTAAGGGCATAGATATATTAGAGGCCTGAGAAAAAAGAACAGCACTTTCCCATTGATCGGATTGGAAATTGAGTTTTAGATCTTTTTCCCAGCGTATCATGTAGAGGTGTTTTTGGAAGGAAAGATCATTATTGAAGCTGTTATATATGTGTCTCAGGCTCCAAAAAATTTTGTGGGATGGGTTGCTTAACAGGTTCACCGAGGTTTCAGAAACAATAAGTTTACCAGAAATAAATTCCAGAATAATGCTCTTTAAATGAGAGTATAAAAAGAAATCAGAGGAAGGTAAGTTGAATCTTTTTTTAAGAGTTTGGAAAGGAATAAAGGCAGAAGCTTCATAGAAGTCTCCAATTTTCCTTAACCCTTTATTGTCCCACTGATCTGGAATGGAAGAGTTATACAGATCAGCAACAAAACCAATTGGAAAGTTTTTGACAAAAGAAAACTTATCCCTATCAGAATCTCTTAGGGGACTCTTTTTCTTTCTTTTGGCGATTTTCTTCCAGGCGTCAATAATCGCCTGGAAAATAGGATGGGAAGAATCATGAGTGCACTGTTTAAAGAGATGCCTAAGTAACAATTCACGGGGAGAAGAACCATTATTTAAGAAGGTCTCCAGAGTTATCCAAGCTGGGGGACTGTCAGAATTAAACCAATTACTGCTCTGTTTGATGAGGTTTGCCAAATAGTAAGCGGAAATATTAGGGTGGCTCAGACCTCCGTTGCACTTATTCTTGTACAATATATCTGCAGATATCCTCGCACGTTTATTATCCCAGACATAGGAATTAATCTGATTTTGAATTTTTTGAATAAAGATGTGAGAAATAGTTAAAGGTAAGTTGCGGAAAAAATACAAGATTTTGGGTAGAACAAACATCTTAATAGAGAGGACTCTACCCCACCATGACAAATCTCTTTTCAAAAATTCCATCAAATCTCCACGGACGATATCCTCAATCAGAACCAGGTTGTCAGAAATTGTTGAGTTAATAGTTTTACCAATACTGATCCCCAAATAAGTCAGATTGCGTTTAGCCAAACCGAAGGAAAATCTCGAGTGTAAAACCTCTCTCGTCTGACGGTCCAGATTAATGTTTAAAAGTTTAGACTTCTCATTATTGATCTTAAAATAAGAAATCTGAGAGAATAGTTCTAGAACCTTCGAAACTTCCGCAACCGAATTTACTGGGTCCAGCAAGGAAAGCATAACATCATCTGCAAAGAGGCCAATTTTAAATTCTCGAGATGGGGTAGAAATCCCCCTAATGTCAGTGTTTTCTCTAATCCTCTGTGCCAAAGGCTCCATAGCCAGGACAAAGAGAAGGGGGGAAAGTGGGCAACCCTGTCTAGTACCATTTGTGATAGGGATTGGATTTGAGAGATAATTGTTAACATAAATTTTTGCTTGGGGGTTAGAATAGAGGGCCATAATTGAAGAGAGAAATTTGTTATCAAAACCGAATTTAATAAGGGTGAGTTTAAGGTATAGCCAATTTAACCTGTCGAAAGCTTTTTCAGCGTCTAAAGCAAGCAATGAAGTTGGGAGTTTCGCCATATTTATCACCTTAATAATATTCAGAAGTCTTCTAGAGCCATCAGTTGCTTGCCTCCCACCAACGAAGCCAATCTGATCGTCGTTGATGAGAGATGGGAGAATAGTCGATAAACGATTGGCCAGAATTTTCGAATATATCTTAATATCAGTGTTAATTAGCGAAATGGGCCTATAATTTTTAACATTATCTCTCTCGTCCTTAGACTTGGGTATTAGGGTAATGGTGGCTTCCAGCATTTCTGAGGGGAAGGAGCTTATTGAGGAAGCATGATTGAAAATTTTCGTGAGAGGGGAAGAAAGTAGGTCACAAAAAGTTTTATAATACTCATTGATGAACCCATCTGGACCCGGAGCCTTGAAATCTTTAAGTTGCTTTATTGTGTTAATAATTTCAAGGTTAGAAAAAGGCTTATTCAATGACTCGTGATCCAGAGGGCTCAATTTCGGTAGGTTAATGGAGGATAAAAATTTGTTGATTGCATCTGGGTGAGGATGGGAAATTAGAGGATCAGTTTTGATGTTGTAGAGTTTTTTGTAAAAATTTGCAAACTGGTTCACTATATCTTTAGGGTGGCAAAACGTTATTCCACTATTGTTTTTTATTTTATCTATTCTATTAATTGCTCTTTTACATTTGACTAGGCGGGCCATAAAGCGGGTAGGTTTATTTAGAGCCGCATAGTAATTAAATTTTGATTTCCGAATAATTGCATCATAGGAGGAAGAAATTTCTGATTTTAGCTCTACCCTTAAATTTGAGAGTTCTTTTTGAATTATTGGGGAAGGGGAAGGAAGATTAATTTGCTCTAATTCTTTTTCCCTAATCAGTTTTTGAAGAGAATTAATTTTTGATCTTTTTTCTTTTTTTTCAGATGAGGATATCTGCATTAGTACACCACGAAGGACGGCCTTGTGAGCGCACCAGCTGGAGAAGGGATTAGATAAATCTGGGGTATCGTTCTCCCTAAAATAATCAGAAATAGCTTTTTCAATAATTTTTTTGTTTTTGGGGTTATGAATAAGTGAAGATCTACATTTCCAAAGAAATCCATTTTTAATAAGAGGACCAATATGAATTTCACATGACATAGGGGCATGATCTGATAGAGACCTAAGGCCTATAGATACGTTAGAGAATTTGGGTAAAGAAAAAACGTCAGTTATTATTAGGTCAATTCTAGAGGCCGTTTGGTGCGCATCCGAAAAATGGGAGAATTCTTTGGAGGTAGTTTGCAGACATCTAAATGTATCAAATAGTTCATTTTTATAAAGCCAATTGTTTAGCGTCGGGTATAAATGACGGCTGGGGGAGGAAGAGTCCATATGCCCGTCCGGGACCATGTTGAAGTCTCCCAAAAAAATCAATTCGCCTCTCCTAACCTCTTCAACCTTTCTAAAAACCTTATTCAAAAAGGGTATTTGCTTTTTATTTGGGGCGTATAGGTTAACAACAGTGCACTCATGATTATTCAGTTTACAGAGCAATATATGGAACCTTCCATTGACATCTTTATGCTGATCTAAAAACTCAAATGGGACAGAATCTCTGATCACTGTAGCTACACCGGCTTTTTTCCGGTCGCTAGTGGATTCAAATATATGAGGGTAGCGTTTGTGGGTGAAGGTAGGGTGTTTTCCCTCGGCAAACCTTGTCTCCTGAAGACACGCAACATCAGCACCAAGATGACCCAATTCCTTCCAAAGGGAGAATCTCTTATTGGGACTGTTTAGGCCTCTTACATTATAGGTGATGATCTTGATAGGCATAGGTAAATTAATAATTAAAGTAAGTCAAAAGGAGAGGGGTCAGTTGGTCCAACAAATTCCCAAAAAATAAAAATCAACCGACAATCAAAGCTGGAATACAATATCTCTAATATTAATTCAAAGATAGTAATAACAATAACCAAATATTCAAAGAAAAAGAAAAAAAAAAACGAATCAAAAAATCTCCTGAGGGAACCTTCACCGAAAAGGTTCTCCCTCAGATTGGGGGGAAAAATAATGTGGACAAACCATGAAGGCTAAATATAAAGAAGAATGATAAATTTATTATAGCATGTTAGGTGAGGTGAAAAAATGTGATTATTTTTAAAGAGGGCTCCCGAGGGAGTAGTGTTTATCATTTCAGCGGTGAGGTGCCTTTGTAACCTTGTAGGGAATGTCTTTTATAAAATCAAAAAATTTAGGGCCTTCATCAGGATCTGTAAGAGTGAATGTTTTCCGGTTAAAGAAAATCAGCAACTTTACTGGAAAGCCCCACCTATATGGGATATTCATATCCCTCAGTCTATCTGTGGTCAATTTGTATGACCTTCTTGCATCCATGGTTTCTTTGGAAAAATCGGAGAAGATTTTTAGGTGCGAGAAAGGCTCTGGAAAAGTCCTATTTTCCCTGATATAATTCAAGATTCTCTCATCTCACTCTCTTTGAATCTTCTTTATCATGCTAGGATTAGCAGGAAAAAGCAAAAAATTTCAGAATTGCACCTTGCAATGTGGAGATATTACTGTTTGTGCATTTACAATATTCATTGATTTTTGCCATTGAAAAACATGTTTTTCATATACCAGAAATGTTTGAAGCTACTGACTGAATGAAAGGAGCTGGCATCTCACTCTCTTTGAATCTTCTTTATCATGCTAGGATTAACAGGAAAAAGCAAAAAATTTCAGAATTGCACCTTGCAATGTGGAGATATTACTGTTTGTGCATTTACAATATTCATTGATTTTTGCCATTGAAAAACATGTTTTTCATATACCAGAAATGTTTGAAGCTACTGACTGAATGAAAGGAGCTGGCATCTCACTCTCTTTGAATCTTCTTTATCATGCTAGGATTAATAGGAAAAAGCTAAAAATTTCAGAATTGCACCGTGCAATGTGGAGATATTACTGTTTGTGCATTTACAATATTCATTGATTTTTGCCATTGAAAAACATGTTTTTCATATACCAGAAATGTTTGAAGCTACTGACTGAATGAAAGGAGCTGGCATCTCACTCTCTTTGAATCTTCTTTATCATGCTAGGATTAGCAGGAAAAAGCAAAAAATTTCAGAATTGCACCTTGCAATGTGGAGATATTACTGTTTGTGCATTTACAATATTCATTGATTTTTGCCATTGAAAAACATGTTTTTCATATACCAGAAATGTTTGAAGCTACTGACTGAATGAAAGGAGCTGGCATCTCACTCTCTTTGAATCTTCTTTATCATGCTAGGATTAACAGGAAAAAGCAAAAAATTTCAGAATTGCACCTTGCAATGTGGAGATATTACTGTTTGTGCATTTACAATATTCATTGATTTTTGCCATTGAAAAACATGTTTTTCATATACCAGAAATGTTTGAAGCTACTGACTGAATGAAAGGAGCTGGCATCTCACTCTCTTTGAATCTTCTTTATCATGCTAGGATTAACAGGAAAAAGCTAAAAATTTCAGAATTGCACCGTGCAATGTGGAGATATTACTGTTTGTGCATTTACAATATTCATTGATTTTTGCCATTGAAAAACATGTTTTTCATATACCAGAAATGTTTGAAGCTACTGACTGAATGAAAGGAGCTGGCATCTCACTCTCTTTCAATCTTCTTTATCATGCTAGGATTAGCAGGAAAAAGCAAAAAATTTCAGAATTGCACCTTGCAATGTGGAGATATTACTGTTTGTGCATTTACAATATTCATTGATTTTTGCCATTGAAAAACATGTTTTTCATATACCAGAAATGTTTGAAGCTACTGACTGAATGAAAGGAGCTGGCATCTCACTCTCTTTGAATCTTCTTTATCATGCTAGGATTAACAGGAAAAAGCTAAAAATTTCAGAATTGCACCGTGCAATGTGGAGATATTACTGTTTGTGCATTTACAATATTCATTGATTTTTGCCATTGAAAAACATGTTTTTCATATACCAGAAATGTTTGAAGCTACTGACTGAATGAAAGGAGCTGGCATCTCACTCTCTTTGAATCTTCTTTATCATGCTAGGATTAGCAGGAAAAAGCAAAAAATTTCAGAATTGCACCTTGCAATGTGGAGATATTACTGTTTGTGCATTTACAATATTCATTGATTTTTGCCATTGAAAAACATGTTTTTCATATACCAGAAATGTTTGAAGCTACTGACTGAATGAAAGGAGCTGGCATCTCACTCTCTTTGAATCTTCTTTATCATGCTAGGATTAACAGGAAAAAGCTAAAAATTTCAGAATTGCACCGTGCAATGTGGAGATATTACTGTTTGTGCATTTACAATATTCATTGATTTTTGCCATTGAAAAACATGTTTTTCATATACCAGAAATGTTTGAAGCTACTGACTGAATGAAAGGAGCTGGCATCTCACTCTCTTTGAATCTTCTTTATCATGCTAGGATTAGCAGGAAAAAGCAAAAAATTTCAGAATTGCACCTTGCAATGTGGAGATATTACTGTTTGTGCATTTACAATATTCATTGATTTTTGCCATTGAAAAACATGTTTTTCATATACCAGAAATGTTTGAAGCTACTGACTGAATGAAAGGAGCTGGCATCTCACTCTCTTTGAATCTTCTTTATCATGCTAGGATTAACAGGAAAAAGCAAAAAATTTCAGAATTGCACCTTGCAATGTGGAGATATTACTGTTTGTGCATTTACAATATTCATTGATTTTTGCCATTGAAAAACATGTTTTTCATATACCAGAAATGTTTGAAGCTACTGACTGAATGAAAGGAGCTGGCATCTCACTCTCTTTGAATCTTCTTTATCATGCTAGGATTAACAGGAAAAAGCTAAAAATTTCAGAATTGCACCGTGCAATGTGGAGATATTACTGTTTGTGCATTTACAATATTCATTGATTTTTGCCATTGAAAAACATGTTTTTCATATACCAGAAATGTTTGAAGCTACTGACTGAATGAAAGGAGCTGGCATCTCACTCTCTTTGAATCTTCTTTATCATGCTAGGATTAGCAGGAAAAAGCAAAAAATTTCAGAATTGCACCTTGCAATGTGGAGATATTACTGTTTGTGCATTTACAATATTCATTGATTTTTGCCATTGAAAAACATGTTTTTCATATACCAGAAATGTTTGAAGCTACTGACTGAATGAAAGGAGCTGGCATCTCACTCTCTTTGAATCTTCTTTATCATGCTAGGATTAACAGGAAAAAGCTAAAAATTTCAGAATTGCACCGTGCAATGTGGAGATATTACTGTTTGTGCATTTACAATATTCATTGATTTTTGCCATTGAAAAACGTTTTTCATATACCAGAAATGTTTGAAGCTACTGACTGAATGAAAGGAGCTGGCATCTCACTCTCTTTGAATCTTCTTTATCATGCTAGGATTAGCAGGAAAAAGCAAAAAATTTCAGAATTGCACCTTGCAATGTGGAGATATTACTGTTTGTGCATTTACAATATTCATTGATTTTTGCCATTGAAAAACATGTTTTTCATATACCAGAAATGTTTGAAGCTACTGACTGAATGAAAGGAGCTGGCATCTCACTCTCTTTGAATCTTCTTTATCATGCTAGGATTAACAGGAAAAAGCTAAAAATTTCAGAATTGCACCGTGCAATGTGGAGATATTACTGTTTGTGCATTTACAATATTCATTGATTTTTGCCTTTGAAAAACATGTTTTTCATATACCAGAAATGTTTGAAGCTACTGACTGAATGAAAGGAGCTGGCATCTCACTCTCTTTGAATCTTCTATATCATGCTAGGATTAGCAGGAAAAAGCAAAAAATTTCAGAATTGCACCTTGCAATGTGGAGATATTACTGTTTGTGCATTTACAATATTCATTGATTTTTGCCATTGAAAAACATGTTTTTCATATACCAGAAATGTTTGAAGCTACTGACTGAATGAAAGGAGCTGGCATCTCACTCTCTTTGAATCTTCTTTATCATGCTAGGATTAACAGGAAAAAGCAAAAAATTTCAGAATTGCACCTTGCAATGTGGAGATATTACTGTTTGTGCATTTACAATATTCATTGATTTTTGCCATTGAAAAACATGTTTTTCATATACCAGAAATGTTTGAAGCTACTGACTGAATGAAAGGAGCTGGCATCTCACTCTCTTTGAATCTTCTTTATCATGCTAGGATTAACAGGAAAAAGCTAAAAATTTCAGAATTGCACCGTGCAATGTGGAGATATTACTGTTTGTGCATTTACAATATTCATTGATTTTTGCCATTGAAAAACATGTTTTTCATATACCAGAAATGTTTGAAGCTACTGACTGAATGAAAGGAGCTGGCATCTCACTCTCTTTGAATCTTCTTTATCATGCTAGGATTAGCAGGAAAAAGCAAAAAATTTCAGAATTGCACCTTGCAATGTGGAGATATTACTGTTTGTGCATTTACAATATTCATTGATTTTTGCCATTGAAAAACATGTTTTTCATATACCAGAAATGTTTGAAGCTACTGACTGAATGAAAGGAGCTGGCATCTCACTCTCTTTGAATCTTCTTTATCATGCTAGGATTAACAGGAAAAAGCTAAAAATTTCAGAATTGCACCGTGCAATGTGGAGATATTACTGTTTGTGCATTTACAATATTCATTGATTTTTGCCATTGAAAAACATGTTTTTCATATACCAGAAATGTTTGAAGCTACTGACTGAATGAAAGGAGCTGGCATCTCACTCTCTTTGAATATTCTTTATCATGCTAGGATTAGCAGGAAAAAGCAAAAAATTTCAGAATTGCACCTTGCAATGTGGAGATATTACTGTTTGTGCATTTACAATATTCATTGATTTTTGCCATTGAAAAACATGTTTTTCATATACCAGAAATGTTTGAAGCTACTGACTGAATGAAAGGAGCTGGCATCTCACTCTCTTTGAATCTTCTTTATCATGCTAGGATTAACAGGAAAAAGCTAAAAATTTCAGAATTGCACCGTGCAATGTGGAGATATTACTGTTTGTGCATTTACAATATTCATTGATTTTTGCCTTTGAAAAACATGTTTTTCATATACCAGAAATGTTTGAAGCTACTGACTGAATGAAAGGAGCTGGCATCTCACTCTCTTTGAATCTTCTTTATCATGCTAGGATTAGCAGGAAAAAGCAAAAAATTTCAGAATTGCACCTTGCAATGTGGAGATATTACTGTTTGTGCATTTACAATATTCATTGATTTTTGCCATTGAAAAACATGTTTTTCATATACCAGAAATGTTTGAAGCTACTGACTGAATGAAAGGAGCTGGCATCTCACTCTCTTTGAATCTTCTTTATCATGCTAGGATTAACAGGAAAAAGCTAAAAATTTCAGAATTGCACCGTGCAATGTGGAGATATTACTGTTTGTGCATTTACAATATTCATTGATTTTTGCCATTGAAAAACATGTTTTTCATATACCAGAAATGTTTGAAGCTACTGACTGAATGAAAGGAGCTGGCATCTCACTCTCTTTGTTTTACCATATTTTTTTATTTTTAATAAACAATTTAACAGGGGAATAACACACGTAGCATAAAAGTAGTGACAAAAGAATATTCATAATAAGGGAAAAATTCTAAGGGAAGGGAAAGGGAAAGGGAACAAACGGGAATGGATAATCAGGAAAGATGGGAGAAATTTGTTCGTCAAATAGTATATACGATAATACAGAAATTTGAACACTTTAAACACACATTACTATCATTAGCAAAAATTAAACATATTAATGAGCTAAACACGACACACATTAAGATGTTCCAGCGTTATGAGAGGGTTGAGGGAATTTAGTGAGCCAAATATCCCACTTCCTAGAAAATTTAAGTAAATTATTGTTGATAAGGGCAAATCTGAGTTCAAATATTCTATGGAGATTCATCTTATCAACTAAGTCCTCCAAAGTGGGGACATATGACTTTCTCCAATAAAAAGCCAATGAGTTCTTACACACTGAAAATAAGTGAATCACCAAAGATCTTTCAAACGACTTATATGATTCAAGATCTAAGGATAGTAAAGCCATTTGAGGAGTCAATACTACAGGTCTGCCTAAAAGGTCATCTACCAAAGAAGAGATCTGAGCCCATAGATTCCGGATTTTAGGGCAGCTCCAAAAGAGATGTAAAAGATCTCCCCTAAGGCCGCACTCCCTCCAACAAAGGGGAGAGTTGCTGGGCTTTATATGGTGAAGCCTGATTGGAGTGTAATACCATCTGGTTAGAATTTTGAAGTAAGCCTCTTGTAAGGGCATAGATATATTAGAGGCCTGAGAAAAAAGAACAGCACTTTCCCATTGATCGGATTGGAAATTGAGTTTTAGATCTTTTTCCCAGCGTATCATGTAGAGGTGTTTTTGGAAGGAAAGATCATTATTGAAGCTGTTATATATGTGTCTCAGGCTCCAAAAAATTTTGTGGGATGGGTTGCTTAACAGGTTCACCGAGGTTTCAGAAACAATAAGTTTACCAGAAATAAATTCCAGAATAATGCTCTTTAAATGAGAGTATAAAAAGAAATCAGAGGAAGGTAAGTTGAATCTTTTTTTAAGAGTTTGGAAAGGAATAAAGGCAGAAGCTTCATAGAAGTCTCCAATTTTCCTTAACCCTTTATTGTCCCACTGATCTGGAATGGAAGAGTTATACAGATCAGCAACAAAACCAATTGGAAAGTTTTTGACAAAAGAAAACTTATCCCTATCAGAATCTCTTAGGGGACTCTTTTTCTTTCTTTTGGCGATTTTCTTCCAGGCGTCAATAATCGCCTGGAAAATAGGATGGGAAGAATCATGAGTGCACTGTTTAAAGAGATGCCTAAGTAACAATTCACGGGGAGAAGAACCATTATTTAAGAAGGTCTCCAGAGTTATCCAAGCTGGGGGACTGTCAGAATTAAACCAATTACTGCTCTGTTTGATGAGGTTTGCCAAATAGTAAGCGGAAATATTAGGGTGGCTCAGACCTCCGTTGCACTTATTCTTGTACAATATATCTGCAGATATCCTCGCACGTTTATTATCCCAGACATAGGAATTAATCTGATTTTGAATTTTTTGAATAAAGATGTGAGAAATAGTTAAAGGTAAGTTGCGGAAAAAATACAAGATTTTGGGTAGAACAAACATCTTAATAGAGAGGACTCTACCCCACCATGACAAATCTCTTTTCAAAAATTCCATCAAATCTCCACGGACGATATCCTCAATCAGAACCAGGTTGTCAGAAATTGTTGAGTTAATAGTTTTACCAATACTGATCCCCAAATAAGTCAGATTGCGTTTAGCCAAACCGAAGGAAAATCTCGAGTGTAAAACCTCTCTCGTCTGACGGTCCAGATTAATGTTTAAAAGTTTAGACTTCTCATTATTGATCTTAAAATAAGAAATCTGAGAGAATAGTTCTAGAACCTTCGAAACTTCCGCAACCGAATTTACTGGGTCCAGCAAGGAAAGCATAACATCATCTGCAAAGAGGCCAATTTTAAATTCTCGAGATGGGGTAGAAATCCCCCTAATGTCAGTGTTTTCTCTAATCCTCTGTGCCAAAGGCTCCATAGCCAGGACAAAGAGAAGGGGGGAAAGTGGGCAACCCTGTCTAGTACCATTTGTGATAGGGATTGGATTTGAGAGATAATTGTTAACATAAATTTTTGCTTGGGGGTTAGAATAGAGGGCCATAATTGAAGAGAGAAATTTGTTATCAAAACCAAATTTAATAAGGGTGAGTTTAAGGTATAGCCAATTTAACCTGTCGAAAGCTTTTTCAGCGTCTAAAGCAAGCAATGAAGTTGGGAGTTTCGCCATATTTATCACCTTAATAATATTCAGAAGTCTTCTAGAGCCATCAGTTGCTTGCCTCCCACCAACGAAGCCAATCTGATCGTCGTTGATGAGAGATGGGAGAATAGTCGATAAACGATTGGCCAGAATTTTCGAATATATCTTAATATCAGTGTTAATTAGCGAAATGGGCCTATAATTTTTAACATTATCTCTCTCGTCCTTAGACTTGGGTATTAGGGTAATGGTGGCTTCCAGCATTTCTGAGGGGAAGGAGCTTATTGAGGAAGCATGATTGAAAATTTTCGTGAGAGGGGAAGAAAGTAGGTCACAAAAAGTTTTATAATACTCATTGATGAACCCATCTGGACCCGGAGCCTTGAAATCTTTAAGTTGCTTTATTGTGTTAATAATTTCAAGGTTAGAAAAAGGCTTATTCAATGACTCGTGATCCAGAGGGCTCAATTTCGGTAGGTTAATGGAGGATAAAAATTTGTTGATTGCATCTGGGTGAGGATGGGAAATTAGAGGATCAGTTTTGATGTTGTAGAGTTTTTTGTAAAAATTTGCAAACTGGTTCACTATATCTTTAGGGTGGCAAAACGTTATTCCACTATTGTTTTTTATTTTATCTATTCTATTAATTGCTCTTTTACATTTGACTAGGCGGGCCATAAAGCGGGTAGGTTTATTTAGAGCCGCATAGTAATTAAATTTTGATTTCCGAATAATTGCATCATAGGAGGAAGAAATTTCTGATTTTAGCTCTACCCTTAAATTTGAGAGTTCTTTTTGAATTATTGGGGAAGGGGAAGGAAGATTAATTTGCTCTAATTCTTTTTCCCTAATCAGTTTTTGAAGAGAATTAATTTTTGATCTTTTTTCTTTTTTTTCAGATGAGGATATCTGCATTAGTACACCACGAAGGACGGCCTTGTGAGCGCACCAGCTGGAGAAGGGATTAGATAAATCTGGGGTATCGTTCTCCCTAAAATAATCAGAAATAGCTTTTTCAATAATTTTTTTGTTTTTGGGGTTATGAATAAGTGAAGATCTACATTTCCAAAGAAATCCATTTTTAATAAGAGGACCAATATGAATTTCACATGACATAGGGGCATGATCTGATAGAGACCTAAGGCCTATAGATACGTTAGAGAATTTGGGTAAAGAAAAAACGTCAGTTATTATTAGGTCAATTCTAGAGGCCGTTTGGTGCGCATCCGAAAAATGGGAGAATTCTTTGGAGGTAGTTTGCAGACATCTAAATGTATCAAATAGTTCATTTTTATAAAGCCAATTGTTTAGCGTCGGGTATAAATGACGGCTGGGGGAGGAAGAGTCCATATGCCCGTCCGGGACCATGTTGAAGTCTCCCAAAAAAATCAATTCGCCTCTCCTAACCTCTTCAACCTTTCTAAAAACCTTATTCAAAAAGGGTATTTGCTTTTTATTTGGGGCGTATAGGTTAACAACAGTGCACTCATGATTATTCAGTTTACAGAGCAATATATGGAACCTTCCATTGACATCTTTATGCTGATCTAAAAACTCAAATGGGACAGAATCTCTGATCACTGTAGCTACACCGGCTTTTTTCCGGTCGCTAGTGGATTCAAATATATGAGGGTAGCGTTTGTGGGTGAAGGTAGGGTGTTTTCCCTCGGCAAACCTTGTCTCCTGAAGACACGCAACATCAGCACCAAGATGACCCAATTCCTTCCAAAGGGAGAATCTCTTATTGGGACTGTTTAGGCCTCTTACATTATAGGTGATGATCTTGATAGGCATAGGTAAATTAATAATTAAAGTAAGTCAAAAGGAGAGGGGTCAGTTGGTCCAACAAATTCCCAAAAAATAAAAATCAACCGACAATCAAAGCTGGAATACAATATCTCTAATATTAATTCAAAGATAGTAATAACAATAACCAAATATTCAAAGAAAAAGAAAAAAAAAAACGAATCAAAAAATCTCCTGAGGGAACCTTCACCGAAAAGGTTCTCCCTCAGATTGGGGGGAAAAATAATGTGGACAAACCATGAAGGCTAAATATAAAGAAGAATGATAAATTTATTATAGCATGTTAGGTGAGGTGAAAAAATGTGATTATTTTTAAAGAGGGCTCCCGAGGGAGTAGTGTTTATCATTTCAGCGGTGAGGTGCCTTTGTAACCTTGTAGGGAATGTCTTTTATAAAATCAAAAAATTTAGGGCCTTCATCAGGATCTGTAAGAGTGAATGTTTTCCGGTTAAAGAAAATCAGCAACTTTACTGGAAAGCCCCACCTATATGGGATATTCATATCCCTCAGTCTATCTGTGGTCAATTTGTATGACCTTCTTGCATCCATGGTTTCTTTGGAAAAATCGGAGAAGATTTTTAGGTGCGAGAAAGGCTCTGGAAAAGTCCTATTTTCCCTGATATAATTCAAGATTCTCTCATCTCACTCTCTTTGAATCTTCTTTATCATGCTAGGATTAGCAGGAAAAAGCAAAAAATTTCAGAATTGCACCTTGCAATGTGGAGATATTACTGTTTGTGCATTTACAATATTCATTGATTTTTGCCATTGAAAAACATGTTTTTCATATACCAGAAATGTTTGAAGCTACTGACTGAATGAAAGGAGCTGGCATCTCACTCTCTTTGAATCTTCTTTATCATGCTAGGATTAACAGGAAAAAGCAAAAAATTTCAGAATTGCACCTTGCAATGTGGAGATATTACTGTTTGTGCATTTACAATATTCATTGATTTTTGCCATTGAAAAACATGTTTTTCATATACCAGAAATGTTTGAAGCTACTGACTGAATGAAAGGAGCTGGCATCTCACTCTCTTTGAATCTTCTTTATCATGCTAGGATTAATAGGAAAAAGCTAAAAATTTCAGAATTGCACCGTGCAATGTGGAGATATTACTGTTTGTGCATTTACAATATTCATTGATTTTTGCCATTGAAAAACATGTTTTTCATATACCAGAAATGTTTGAAGCTACTGACTGAATGAAAGGAGCTGGCATCTCACTCTCTTTGAATCTTCTTTATCATGCTAGGATTAGCAGGAAAAAGCAAAAAATTTCAGAATTGCACCTTGCAATGTGGAGATATTACTGTTTGTGCATTTACAATATTCATTGATTTTTGCCATTGAAAAACATGTTTTTCATATACCAGAAATGTTTGAAGCTACTGACTGAATGAAAGGAGCTGGCATCTCACTCTCTTTGAATCTTCTTTATCATGCTAGGATTAACAGGAAAAAGCTAAAAATTTCAGAATTGCACCGTGCAATGTGGAGATATTACTGTTTGTGCATTTACAATATTCATTGATTTTTGCCTTTGAAAAACATGTTTTTCATATACCAGAAATGTTTGAAGCTACTGACTGAATGAAAGGAGCTGGCATCTCACTCTCTTTGAATCTTCTTTATCATGCTAGGATTAGCAGGAAAAAGCAAAAAATTTCAGAATTGCACCTTGCAATGTGGAGATATTACTGTTTGTGCATTTACAATATTCATTGATTTTTGCCATTGAAAAACATGTTTTTCATATACCAGAAATGTTTGAAGCTACTGACTGAATGAAAGGAGCTGGCATCTCACTCTCTTTGAATCTTCTTTATCATGCTAGGATTAACAGGAAAAAGCTAAAAATTTCAGAATTGCACCGTGCAATGTGGAGATATTACTGTTTGTGCATTTACAATATTCATTGATTTTTGCCATTGAAAAACATGTTTTTCATATACCAGAAATGTTTGAAGCTACTGACTGAATGAAAGGAGCTGGCATCTCACTCTCTTTGAATCTTCTTTATCATGCTAGGATTAGCAGGAAAAAGCAAAAAATTTCAGAATTGCACCTTGCAATGTGGAGATATTACTGTTTGTGCATTTACAATATTCATTGATTTTTGCCATTGAAAAACATGTTTTTCATATACCAGAAATGTTTGAAGCTACTGACTGAATGAAAGGAGCTGGCATCTCACTCTCTTTGAATCTTCTTTATCATGCTAGGATTAACAGGAAAAAGCAAAAAATTTCAGAATTGCACCTTGCAATGTGGAGATATTACTGTTTGTGCATTTACAATATTCATTGATTTTTGCCATTGAAAAACATGTTTTTCATATACCAGAAATGTTTGAAGCTACTGACTGAATGAAAGGAGCTGGCATCTCACTCTCTTTGAATCTTCTTTATCATGCTAGGATTAATAGGAAAAAGCTAAAAATTTCAGAATTGCACCGTGCAATGTGGAGATATTACTGTTTGTGCATTTACAATATTCATTGATTTTTGCCATTGAAAAACATGTTTTTCATATACCAGAAATGTTTGAAGCTACTGACTGAATGAAAGGAGCTGGCATCTCACTCTCTTTGAATCTTCTTTATCATGCTAGGATTAGCAGGAAAAAGCAAAAAATTTCAGAATTGCACCTTGCAATGTGGAGATATTACTGTTTGTGCATTTACAATATTCATTGATTTTTGCCATTGAAAAACATGTTTTTCATATACCAGAAATGTTTGAAGCTACTGACTGAAAGGAGCTGGCATCTCACTCTCTTTGAATCTTCTTTATCATGCTAGGATTAACAGGAAAAAGCTAAAAATTTCAGAATTGCACCGTGCAATGTGGAGATATTACTGTTTGTGCATTTACAATATTCATTGATTTTTGCCATTGAAAAACATGTTTTTCATATACCAGAAATGTTTGAAGCTACTGACTGAATGAAAGGAGCTGGCATCTCACTCTCTTTGAATCTTCTTTATCATGCTAGGATTAGCAGGAAAAAGCAAAAAATTTCAGAATTGCACCTTGCAATGTGGAGATATTACTGTTTGTGCATTTACAATATTCATTGATTTTTGCCATTGAAAAACATGTTTTTCATATACCAGAAATGTTTGAAGCTACTGACTGAATGAAAGGAGCTGGCATCTCACTCTCTTTGAATCTTCTTTATCATGCTAGGATTAACAGGAAAAAGCTAAAAATTTCAGAATTGCACCGTGCAATGTGGAGATATTACTGTTTGTGCATTTACAATATTCATTGATTTTTGCCATTGAAAAACATGTTTTTCATATACCAGAAATGTTTGAAGCTACTGACTGAATGAAAGGAGCTGGCATCTCACTCTCTTTGAATCTTCTTTATCATGCTAGGATTAACAGGAAAAAGCTAAAAATTTCAGAATTGCACCGTGCAATGTGGAGATATTACTGTTTGTGCATTTACAATATTCATTGATTTTTGCCATTGAAAAACATGTTTTTCATATACCAGAAATGTTTGAAGCTACTGACTGAATGAAAGGAGCTGGCATCTCACTCTCTTTGAATCTTCTTTATCATGCTAGGATTAGCAGGAAAAAGCAAAAAATTTCAGAATTGCACCTTGCAATGTGGAGATATTACTGTTTGTGCATTTACAATATTCATTGATTTTTGCCATTGAAAAACATGTTTTTCATATACCAGAAATGTTTGAAGCTACTGACTGAATGAAAGGAGCTGGCATCTCACTCTCTTTGAATCTTCTTTATCATGCTAGGATTAATAGGAAAAAGCTAAAAATTTCAGAATTGCACCGTGCAATGTGGAGATATTACTGTTTGTGCATTTACAATATTCATTGATTTTTGCCATTGAAAAACATGTTTTTCATATACCAGAAATGTTTGAAGCTACTGACTGAATGAAAGGAGCTGGCATCTCACTCTCTTTGAATCTTCTTTATCATGCTAGGATTAGCAGGAAAAAGCAAAAATTTCAGAATTGCACCTTGCAATGTGGAGATATTACTGTTTGTGCATTTACAATATTCATTGATTTTTGCCATTGAAAAACATGTTTTTCATATACCAGAAATGTTTGAAGCTACTGACTGAAAGGAGCTGGCATCTCACTCTCTTTGAATCTTCTTTATCATGCTAGGATTAACAGGAAAAAGCTAAAAATTTCAGAATTGCACCGTGCAATGTGGAGATATTACTGTTTGTGCATTTACAATATTCATTGATTTTTTGCCATTGAAAAACATGTTTTTCATATACCAGAAATGTTTGAAGCTACTGACTGAATGAAAGGAGCTGGCATCTCACTCTCTTTGAATCTTCTTTATCATGCTAGGATTAGCAGGAAAAAGCAAAAAATTTCAGAATTGCACCTTGCAATGTGGAGATATTACTGTTTGTGCATTTACAATATTCATTGATTTTTGCCATTGAAAAACATGTTTTTCATATACCAGAAATGTTTGAAGCTACTGACTGAATGAAAGGAGCTGGCATCTCACTCTCTTTGAATCTTCTTTATCATGCTAGGATTAACAGGAAAAAGCTAAAAATTTCAGAATTGCACCGTGCAATGTGGAGATATTACTGTTTGTGCATTTACAATATTCATTGATTTTTGCCATTGAAAAACATGTTTTTCATATACCAGAAATGTTTGAAGCTACTGACTGAATGAAAGGAGCTGGCATCTCACTCTCTTTGAATCTTCTTTATCATGCTAGGATTAACAGGAAAAAGCTAAAAATTTCAGAATTGCACCGTGCAATGTGGAGATATTACTGTTTGTGCATTTACAATATTCATTGATTTTTGCCATTGAAAAACATGTTTTTCATATACCAGAAATGTTTGAAGCTACTGACTGAATGAAAGGAGCTGGCATCTCACTCTCTTTGAATCTTCTTTATCATGCTAGGATTAGCAGGAAAAAGCAAAAAATTTCAGAATTGCACCTTGCAATGTGGAGATATTACTGTTTGTGCATTTACAATATTCATTGATTTTTGCCATTGAAAAACATGTTTTTCATATACCAGAAATGTTTGAAGCTACTGACTGAATGAAAGGAGCTGGCATCTCACTCTCTTTGAATCTTCTTTATCATGCTAGGATTAACAGGAAAAAGCAAAAAATTTCAGAATTGCACCTTGCAATGTGGAGATATTACTGTTTGTGCATTTACAATATTCATTGATTTTTGCCATTGAAAAACATGTTTTTCATATACCAGAAATGTTTGAAGCTACTGACTGAATGAAAGGAGCTGGCATCTCACTCTCTTTGAATCTTCTTTATCATGCTAGGATTAACAGGAAAAAGCTAAAAATTTCAGAATTGCACCGTGCAATGTGGAGATATTACTGTTTGTGCATTTACAATATTCATTGATTTTTGCCATTGAAAAACATGTTTTTCATATACCAGAAATGTTTGAAGCTACTGACTGAATGAAAGGAGCTGGCATCTCACTCTCTTTGAATCTTCTTTATCATGCTAGGATTAGCAGGAAAAAGCAAAAAATTTCAGAATTGCACCTTGCAATGTGGAGATATTACTGTTTGTGCATTTACAATATTCATTGATTTTTTGCCATTGAAAAACATGTTTTTCATATACCAGAAATGTTTGAAGCTACTGACTGAATGAAAGGAGCTGGCATCTCACTCTCTTTGAATCTTCTTTATCATGCTAGGATTAACAGGAAAAAGCTAAAAATTTCAGAATTGCACCGTGCAATGTGGAGATATTACTGTTTGTGCATTTACAATATTCATTGATTTTTGCCATTGAAAAACATGTTTTTCATATACCAGAAATGTTTGAAGCTACTGACTGAATGAAAGGAGCTGGCATCTCACTCTCTTTGAATCTTCTTTATCATGCTAGGATTAGCAGGAAAAAGCAAAAAATTTCAGAATTGCACCTTGCAATGTGGAGATATTACTGTTTGTGCATTTACAATATTCATTGATTTTTGCCATTGAAAAACATGTTTTTCATATACCAGAAATGTTTGAAGCTACTGACTGAATGAAAGGAGCTGGCATCTCACTCTCTTTGAATCTTCTTTATCATGCTAGGGATTAACAGGAAAAAGCAAAAAATTTCAGAATTGCACCTTGCAATGTGGAGATATTACTGTTTGTGCATTTACAATATTCATTGATTTTTGCCATTGAAAAACATGTTTTTCATATACCAGAAATGTTTGAAGCTACTGACTGAATGAAAGGAGCTGGCATCTCACTCTCTTTGAATCTTCTTTATCATGCTAGGATTAACAGGAAAAAGCTAAAAATTTCAGAATTGCACCGTGCAATGTGGAGATATTACTGTTTGTGCATTTACAATATTCATTGATTTTTGCCATTGAAAAACATGTTTTTCATATACCAGAAATGTTTGAAGCTACTGACTGAATGAAAGGAGCTGGCATCTCACTCTCTTTGAATCTTCTTTATCCATGCTAGGATTAGCAGGAAAAAGCAAAAAATTTCAGAATTGCACCTTGCAATGTGGAGATATTACTGTTTGTGCATTTACAATATTCATTGATTTTTGCATTGAAAAACATGTTTTTCATATACCAGAAATGTTTGAAGCTACTGACTGAATGAAAGGAGCTGGCATCTCACTCTCTTTGAATCTTCTTTATCATGCTAGGATTAACAGGAAAAAGCTAAAAATTTCAGAATTGCACCGTGCAATGTGGAGATATTACTGTTTGTGCATTTACAATATTCATTGATTTTTGCCATTGAAAAACGTTTTCATATACCAGAAATGTTTGAAGCTACTGACTGAATGAAAGGAGCTGGCATCTCACTCTCTTTGAATCTTCTTTATCATGCTAGGATTAGCAGGAAAAAGCAAAAAATTTCAGAATTGCACCTTGCAATGTGGAGATATTACTGTTTGTGCATTTACAATATTCATTGATTTTTGCCATTGAAAAACATGTTTTTCATATACCAGAAATGTTTGAAGCTACTGACTGAATGAAAGGAGCTGGCATCTCACTCTCTTTGAATCTTCTTTATCATGCTAGGATTAACAGGAAAAAGCTAAAAATTTCAGAATTGCACCGTGCAATGTGGAGATATTACTGTTTGTGCATTTACAATATTCATTGATTTTTGCCTTTGAAAAACATGTTTTTCATATACCAGAAATGTTTGAAGCTACTGACTGAATGAAAGGAGCTGGCATCTCACTCTCTTTGAATCTTCTTTATCATGCTAGGATTAGCAGGAAAAAGCAAAAAATTTCAGAATTGCACTTGCAATGTGGAGATATTACTGTTGTGCATTTACAATATTCATTGATTTTTGCCATTGAAAAACATGTTTTTCATATACCAGAAATGTTTGAAGCTACTGACTGAATGAAAGGAGCTGGCATCTCACTCTCTTTGAATCTTCTTTATCATGCTAGGATTAACAGGAAAAAGCAAAAAATTTCAGAATTGCACCTTGCAATGTGGAGATATTACTGTTTGTGCATTTACAATATTCATTGATTTTTGCCATTGAAAAACATGTTTTTCATATACCAGAAATGTTTGAAGCTACTGACTGAATGAAAGGAGCTGGCATCTCACTCTCTTTGAATCTTCTTTATCATGCTAGGATTAACAGGAAAAGCTAAAAATTTCAGAATTGCACCGTGCAATGTGGAGATATTACTGTTTGTGCATTTACAATATTCATTGATTTTTGCCATTGAAAAACATGTTTTTCATATACCAGAAATGTTTGAAGCTACTGACTGAATGAAAGGAGCTGGCATCTCACTCTTTGAATCTTCTTTATCATGCTAGGATTAGCAGGAAAAAGCAAAAAATTTCAGAATTGCACCTTGCAATGTGGAGATATTACTGTTTGTGCATTTACAATATTCATTGATTTTTGCCATTGAAAAACATGTTTTTCATATACCAGAAATGTTTGAAGCTACTGACAATGAAAGGAGCTGGCATCTCACTCTCTTTGAATCTTCTTTATCATGCTAGGATTAACAGGAAAAAGCTAAAAATTTCAGAATTGCACCGTGCAATGTGGAGATATTACTGTTTGTGCATTTACAATATTCATTGATTTTTGCCTTTGAAAAACATGTTTTTCATATACCAGAAATGTTTGAAGCTACTGACTGAATGAAAGGAGCTGGCATCTCACTCTCTTTGAATCTTCTTTATCATGCTAGGATTAGCAGGAAAAAGCAAAAAATTTCAGAATTGCACCTTGCAATGTGGAGATATTACTGTTTGTGCATTTACAATATTCATTGATTTTTGCCATTGAAAACGTTTTTCATATACCAGAAATGTTTGAAGCTACTGACTGAATGAAAGGAGCTGGCATCTCACTCTCTTTGAATCTTCTTATCATGCTAGGATTAACAGGAAAAAGCTAAAAATTTCAGAATTGCACCGTGCAATGTGGAGATATTACTGTTTGTGCATTTACAATATTCATTGATTTTTGCCATTGAAAAACATGTTTTTCATATACCAGAAATGTTGAAGCTACTGACTGAATGAAAGGAGCTGGCATCTCACTCTCTTTGAATCTTCTTTATCATGCTAGGATTAGCAGGAAAAAGCAAAAAATTTCAGAATTGCACCTTGCAATGTGGAGATATTACTGTTTGTGCATTTACAATATTCATTGATTTTTGCCATTGAAAAACATGTTTTTCATATACCAGAAATGTTTGAAGCTACTGACTGAATGAAAGGAGCTGGCATCTCACTCTCTTTGAATCTTCTTTATCATGCTAGGATTAACAGGAAAAAGCAAAAAATTTCAGAATTGCACCTTGCAATGTGGAGATATTACTGTTTGTGCATTTACAATATTCATTGATTTTTGCCATTGAAAAACATGTTTTTCATATACCAGAAATGTTTGAAGCTACTGACTGAATGAAAGGAGCTGGCATCTCACTCTCTTTGAATCTTCTTTATCATGCTAGGATTAACAGGAAAAAGCTAAAAATTTCAGAATTGCACCGTGCAATGTGGAGATATTACTGTTTGTGCATTTACAATATTCATTGATTTTTGCCATTGAAAAACATGTTTTTCATATACCAGAAATGTTTGAAGCTACTGACTGAATGAAAGGAGCTGGCATCTCACTCTCTTTGAATCTTCTTTATCATTGCTAGGATTAACAGGAAAAAGCAAAAAATTTCAGAATTGCACCTTGCAATGTGGAGATATTACTGTTTGTGCATTTACAATATTCATTGATTTTTGCCATTGAAAAACATGTTTTTCATATACCAGAAATGTTTGAAGCTACTGACTGAATGAAAGGAGCTGGCATCTCACTCTCTTTGAATCTTCTTTATCATGCTAGGATTAACAGGAAAAAGCTAAAAATTTCAGAATTGCACCTTGCAATGTGGAGATATTACTGTTTGTGCCTTTACAATATTCATTGATTTTTGCCATTGAAAAACATGTTTTTCATATACCAGAAATGTTTGAAGCTACTGACTGAATGAAAGGAGCTGGCATCTCACTCTCTTTGAATCTTCTTTATCATGCTAGGATTAACAGGAAAAAGCTAAAAATTTCAGAATTGCACGTGCAATGTGGAGATATTACTGTTTGTGCATTTACAATATTCATTGATTTTTGCCATTGAAAAACATGTTTTTCATATACCAGAAATGTTTGAAGCTACTGACTGAATGAAAGGAGCTGGCATCTCACTCTCTTTGAATCTTCTTTATCATGCTAGGATTAACAGGAAAAAGCAAAAAATTTCAGAATTGCACCGTGCAATGTGGAGATATTACTGTTTGTGCATTTACAATATTCATTGATTTTTGCCATTGAAAAACATGTTTTTCATATACCAGAAATGTTTGAAGCTACTGACTGAATGAAAGAGCTGGCATCTCACTCTCTTTGAATCTTCTTTATCATGCTAGGATTAACAGGAAAAAGCAAAAAATTTCAGAATTGCACCTTGCAATGTGGAGATATTACTGTTGTGCATTTACAATATTCATTGATTTTTGCCATTGAAAAACATGTTTTTCATATACCAGAAATGTTTGAAGCTACTGACTGAATGAAAGGAGCTGGCATCTCACTCTCTTTGAATCTTCTTTATCATGCTAGGATTAGCAGAAAAAGCAAAAAATTTCAGAATTGCACCTTGCAATGTGGAGATATTACTGTTTGTGCATTTACAATATTCATTGATTTTTGCCATTGAAAAACATGTTTTTCATATACCAGAAATGTTTGAAGCTACTGACTGAATGAAAGGAGCTGGCATCTCACTCTCTTTGAATCTTCTTTATCATGCTAGGATTAACAGGAAAAAGCAAAAAATTTCAGAATTGCACCGTGCAATGTGGAGATATTACTGTTTGTGCATTTACAATATTCATTGATTTTTGCCAGTTGAAAAACATGTTTTTCATATACCAGAAATGTTTGAAGCTACTGACTGAATGAAAGGAGCTGGCATCTCACTCTCTTTGAATCTTCTTTATCATGCTAGGATTAGCAGGAAAAAGCAAAAAATTTCAGAATTGCACCTTGCAATGTGGAGATATTACTGTTTTGCATTTACAATATTCATTGATTTTGCCATTGAAAAACAGTTTTTCATATACCAGAAATGTTTGAAGCTACTGACTGAATGAAAGGAGCTGGCATCTCACTCTCTTTGAATCTTCTTTATCATGCTAGGATTAACAGGAAAAAGCAAAAAATTTCAGAATTGCACCGTGCAATGTGGAGATATTACTGTTTGTGCCATTTACAATATTCATTGATTTTTGCCATTGAAAAACATGTTTTTCATATACCAGAAATGTTTGAAGCTACTGACTGAATGAAAGGAGCTGGCATCTCACTCTCTTTGAATCTTCTTTATCATGCTAGGATTAACAGGAAAAAGCAAAAAATTTCAGAATTGCACCTTGCAATGTGGAGATATTACTGTTTGTGCATTTACAATATTCATTGATTTTGCCATTGAAAACATGTTTTTCATATACCAGAAATGTTTGAAGCTACTGACTGAATGAAAGGAGCTGGCATCTCACTCTCTTTGAATCTGCTGTATCATGCTAGGATTAACAGGAAAAAGCAAAAAATTTCAGAATTGCACCTTGCAATGTGGAGATATTACTGTTTGTGCATTTACAATATTCATTGATTTTTGCCATTGAAAAACATGTTTTTCATATACCAGAAATGTTTGAAGCTACTGACTGAATGAAAGGAGCTGGCATCTCACTCTCTTTGAATCTTCTTTATCATGCTAGGATTAACAGGAAAAAGCTAAAAATTTCAGAATTGCACCGTGCAATGTGGAGATATTACTGTTTGTGCATTACAATATTCATTGATTTTTGCCATTGAAAAACATGTTTTTCATATACCAGAAATGTTTGAAGCTACTGACTGAATGAAAGGAGCTGGCATCTCACTCTCTTTGAATCTTCTTTATCATGCTAGGATTAGCAGGAAAAAGCAAAAAATTTCAGAATTGCACCTTGCAATGTGGGATATTACTGTTTGTGCATTTACAATATTCATTGATTTTTGCCATTGAAAAACATGTTTTCATATACCAGAAATGTTTGAAGCTACTGACTGAATGAAAGGAGCTGGCATCTCACTCTCTTTGAATCTTCTTTATCATGCTAGGATTAGCAGGAAAAAGCAAAAAATTTCAGAATTGCACCTTGCAATGTGGAGATATTAATGTTTGTGCAATTTTACAATATTCATTGATTTTTGCCATTGAAAAACATGTATTTCATATACCAGAAAAGGAAAGGCAATGTC
>NW_027369624.1:0-41324 GCF_046119375.1 Phyllobates terribilis | reverse complement strand
ATTATATATGAAAGTTAATTTGTGAGGTGCAAACAAATATTATGGTGTAAAATTAGAACAAATCTAGACTGTCGGAACATTTCAAAAAAATGCAAGTTGTAGGCCAAAAAAAAGCATGCCAATAAAAATGAATGTCAGAAGCCTAAAAATGCATGTCAAAAAAATCAAATCGGGGATTCTTTTATGCATCTATACTTTATATGCATTTTTAACACAGTAGCATGCACTTTTAGCACATAATCGTGCATTTTTCGCACATAAGCATGCACTCTCAACACATAAACTTGCATTTTGAAAGATTCTGAAGAAATTGCCTTGTCTCAATGTCATTATGCTGAAAAGATTCTTGAAAGATTCAAGAACTATTCTAGTGGAATAGCAAAACGTCTAGTTGACCCTCATATCCACCTAAGAAAAAACTCAAGGGATATAGTGTCACAATGAATGTGTGATTAGCAGTCTGATGTACTTGACCAACTGCACACGACCAAACTTAGCACATGATGTAAAACGTACTAATTCGCTACACTAGTAACCAAGGGATACAATCACGGCAAAGGGATAACTCGAGTGTTGAACTACTTACGTTACACCAAGAGTTATACTCTGCACTATGGTAAATACCCAACAATTCTAGAACGATATAGTGATGCAAACTGGATATCGGACTTTAGGAACTCCAAATCCACAAGTTGATACATGTTCACACTTGGTGGTGTAGCCGTGTCATGAAAATCTTCTAAACAAACGTTATTGGTCAAATCCATGATGGAGTCTGAGTTCATAGCTTTAAATAAAGGAGCAGAAGAAGCCGGACATCTTCGGAACTTCCTGGAAGATATTTCTATGTGGAAAAAACCAGTGCCGACAATACGTGTACATTGTGACAGCCAACCGGCTATAGATCGGGCACTGCACCACCTGTATAATGGTAAGTCTCATCGTATTCGAAGAAGACATAAAACCATAGACAACTATTCTGAAATGGTATAATCACAATCGATTATATCAAGTTAGTTGACAACCTAGCGGATCCATATACTAAAGGTCTGTCAATAGAGCAAGAAGTGAAATCATCTAGAGGATGGGTTTAAAGCATGTTGAATAAGAGATGTTTGATGGATACCCTACCTACATGAGTGGAGATCCCAAGAAGTAGGTTCAAGGGGAAAACTAAATCAAGTTTGACTCAAAATGAGAGCATTGGGAGACATTGAGTGTTGTCCCAAATCCTATGATGATTACCAGTGGTGATTATGCAAGTATTAGGTTAAACTTCGGCTTTTAATGATTCCATAACCTTAGGTAAAGGTGGGACATGAAAAGATACCCTTGATGGTCAATCACCTTGTGAGTGTGAAATGGGGTCGTTTCTAGGAGAATGAAGAAAGGCTACATTCTCCAAGTTTATTCATGATAAACCAGGCAAAATTCACAACCAAAATGAACACAATAGAGAACCTAGCTCTGTGAGAGGATGAAACTGTGTGACAGTTGTTATCTAGCCCTTGTATCAAATCTCTGGTGGTTCAAAGACATCGAATCTACTACCTGGTCGAGTAAGTCCGATAGTCGTTCACAATGGGTGGTTCAAGGCTGAAAAATGCTACCAAGCCCGGATGCAGTGATTCTTCGTCATACTCTCAAAAGTTTTTTCTGTCGAGTCGTCATATATCATAGAGTGATTTCTATTCATGTGGGGGTTTGTTGGAACCTGATTTTCCGGTCACCTTTTTGGTGGCTCTGGTCGTCAGAATCGTCGGATGAAGGGAACAATGGTTTCGTCTCTGCGAGTGCTTGAACATAGAGTGTTCATATGCACAAATTGGATTTTGGGTGAATGAGAAATAGTAGTCTAAAGTGGTACTTGAAAGGCTTGAAATGCACAAAATGTGGGGGTGAAAACCCATTCCACGTCGACCTTGAGAAGTAGAAATGTCTACTATATAGCCAATTCAACCTTGGATAATCAAAATGGGTTGAGTATGGAGAGGACATTTCACCACAAACGTGCACAGTCCGGACCGGACCGGGCACAGGGTCGTGGGATCTTGGGAATGGGCATTCGACCCACAATAGTCTAGCCTCTTTTTTCCAAGGATTAAGTCGATTCGAGAATCGTGGCCCAGTCAACAGGATCTCAACCACCTCCTCAATGTTCTCGGGCGGTTGAACAGATTGATCTCATGTTGTTAAACCAGACGACCTTCTCTTTTATCCCTATGCTTACAGTTTTGAGAACGCTCTGAAACAAACTCGCCCCTTCCGAAATTCCGTCTGAGAGTATACACGGTTTGGGGTTCGTCAGATGTCCTGAGTATGTAAGTCGAGATTCGCTGCAGTTGTATCATGGGATTCAAATCGTTGGTAACCGTCTCACTAACAGGACGTATTCTGAATTAAAGATAGAGATCCGTCTCGCCACTACAATCCTTAATTAGTTCATCAACTGATTCGGTAAAGTTCTATTCTTTATTCACGTTTTCTTTACAGATCAAATACACATGCCATTACGGTCTTATAAATCATCTTAAAATTCAAGCATTTTTCTTGACTTACCATTCATTCCAATCTTAATCTTGCCTGAAAGTAATACTCCCTCCGTCCCCTTTTCCGTTTGACCAAAAACACGGGTTTTAAGGAGAAAAGTGAAGATAATAATTATGGAGGAAAGAGAGAGAGTAATAATTGGGTATTGAATGAAGATAAAGTAATATTGAGAGAAGAAAATTGTATTAGATAGAGTGAACGTGTATTGTAAATTGATAAAGTTGTTGTAAAGTAGTTTCTAAAAATGGAAAATGGGAAGATTAAATTGGGACACCAGAAAAGAAAAGTGATAAGGTAAAAAGGGGACGAAGGGAGTAGTAAATCATCATTCAGAGTGTCAAATTTTAGGCTTACAAAGGAAATCTTCATCAGTTAAGGTAGACCAGAAATTAATACAACCCTGAACTAGGCATGGGTCCGGTTCCGGAACTGGAACCGAGGAATCGACGGTTCCAAACTGGCCGGTTCTAGCTCGGTTCACATCGGTTCCTGAACCGCCGATTTCGAACCGGGATACTTTTATTGAAAAAATATATTATTTTTTGTTTTTGGGATAAATTATTTTTAAATAAGTAATATAATTTATTTATTGTAAAAAATCACTAAAATAACTTATTAAGATTTAAATTAAACAGCATTCAACCTTAATTTTATACAAAAATGTTTTAAAACTTATGGAACCGGAACCGACGGTTCCGATCCAGTTCCCCGGTTCCGGTTCCAAAATGGTCATACTCTACTTTTATGATGAGCATGCAAGATAGATGATGGATGATGTTCTATTTCCCCAAACCAGAAATGGTAAATTGCAGATTCAACAATAAAAGCTTAAACAATTAAACTTCAATTTTTTTTTGAGAAATTTGCTAAAAAAAAACACCCCTTTTATGGACGAAATTTGACTTTAAACACCATTTATATCACTATTTATAAAGCCCCACCTCTTATATTGGTTCCGTCAACAAATCCCCACCCCTTGCCTTGTTTTCGTTAGTAATTCCGTCCAAATACGTGAAATTACAATTTTACCCTTCAATTTTGTGTTGAAATTCCGAAAATAACCCTCCATGTTGAAATTCCCAAAATAACCCTCCATTAAAAAGCGTATCACTACATCTGGGCAAGGTCCGAACACGTAAAGACGGAGGGAAGAACACGAAGAGGCGTATCAGTCGATTTCCGCCAATTTCCGAACTCTGCCAAGATCTGAACTCCGAAGAACACGACTCCATGGCGTTCTTCATCCAATTTCCGCCAAGATCCGAACTCTGAAGATGGCGCAGGCTTCTACTTCACAAAAATGGCGCAGACTATGGGTGAATCAAGAGCAGAATCGGGAGCATCAAATTCAACTTCAATTCGACTTGTCTCGGAGCATCAAATTCGACTTTAATTTCCGGTGTTTTGGGTCCTTCCCGGAGCCAGCCTTGTCCACCGGCGACGAAGAAGAAGAAGAGGAGAGAAGACGAAGAAGAGGATGTTGTTCAGGACGATTTCCGATTTCCGATTCAATCACAAATTTGATGCAGGACGAGTGAGGAGAATGCAGATCTTGGCAGAGTTCGGAATGGGATTTTGAGGAATAATGCAGATCTTGGCAGAGTTCGGAATGGGATTTTGATGAAAACGAGATATTGAGGAGGAAGATGAACAGTGGAATGGGAGAAAACGAGATTTTGAAAATCTCTTGGTTTATCTTGTAATTAATAAATTTTTTGAAGGGTAAAATTGTAATTTCACGCATTTGGACGGAATTATAACGGAAACAAGGCAAGGGTGGGGATTTGTTGACGGAACCAATATAAGTGGTTGAGCTTTATAAATAGTGATATAAGAGATGTTTAAAGTCAAATTTACACATATAAAGGGCGTTTTTTAGCAAATTTCACTTTTTTTTAAGCATTCCTAGAGTTATGATGTAACTGAAATGTTTTTGACTAAATATTGATCCTAACATTAGTGGCGTCACAGAACTATTCGTAGCTGAAAATGCGGCCATTTATTGACTAAGTATTGTTTTCTTATGTACTACAGTCGATTCAAAGCCGGAAGTATAGTTACTGGACTTTTTCCATGAATTCTAACTTTGAAGCCAACAAGAAAAGGTAGTAATGTACACCTAATTTTCTCTCTCAACAATCTATTAATGCAAATTAGGCTTTTCTTCATCACTGGTTTTTGAGTTCGCTAGCATCTTACCATATTTAATAGTGAGGCTAATCATTAGACACCATCTTACATTTCACATGACTCGTGCATATACAGCCACATTTCCTCAAATGAGTGGACATGTATACCAGGGATGTTACATTTTTAGCCAATAATAATGGAAAAAGTTACTTTAGAATGCTTGTCCTCTATGCAACAACAAAAAAACAATAATAATTGCGACTGGAAGAGAATTTCATATATTCCTTTCTTTTGCAACAAAAATCAATCTTCAATATAATAAAAAGGAAAGAAACTGGATGGAGAATCCAAGTATAAAAACAGTACAAGCAAAAGTTCAAAACGTAATATTCATAAACTTCTATTTTATTAATATAAAATGCACCCGGTGTCTCAAACAACCCGCTCGGCCGGCACGTAAGGGTTCATCCAACTCTGTTTTTTTTCTTCTGTTTTCTTACTTGTCATTACTCTTTTTTCTTCTTTTTTTCATGTGGCAAACTCAAAAAAAAAGAAACGGAAATCAAGCGGATCATGATATATAAGATCACAAGTGTGGAATGTTGCAGCAATTGTGAACACTTGAAGAGCAGAGAGAGCATGGTGCTCCATTAGACAAATGACCGAGAGATGTGGTATAACCGAAATCAGCCATAAAAGCAGAAGTAACTGGTGGCTTGACAGAATATAGGCTGATTGAAGATAGAGATACCCTCTTGCCTTCCCCCAGCAGCCACAGACACAGTAGTCTCCTGGCGGTTGAAGATTCTGTCCCAACAATCCAAACAGATAGCATCGAGCACAAAAGTCTCCACAAAGTCACGGTTTGTGAGGCAACACCCACAGCTAATGCAACGGTTTATACAGAGTAAACAGGCTTTGCAAGAGGGCTCACTCTTCTCGCAACTCTCTGAAGGACAGTCGTACACAAGCCTCACCTCATTGCATCGAGGGCATTTCTCTATGTCTATTGCCCTATCATCATCATCAACAGAGATGCACGAATACCCGTAGTGATAGTATACTGGTCTATGAGCTCTCGATTTTAGTTGCTCATCTACCCGCAGAAGGATCTTAAGCTCTTCATACTGCTCATTTGTAATGCCAGCAACACCTCCAATTCTTAGCTGTTTTCAGTGAAGACACTCCAGCAGATCTCAATGTGCTTACAATCTCTCCAGTGCTTAGTCTAAAACATCCAGGCACACTCAGCTGCACACAAAAATAAAAGATCAATATAAGAGAGTGGGCAATAAAAGGTTCAATTTGCCACAATTTTCTTTCTATTTCTTGTTAAATTAGGAGTCAGTTAGTTAATTAATTAGTTTACTATGTCTATTCCGAGTCAGTTAAGTAATTAGGAGTCAGTCAGTGATCGAAGTTAGTGGGTAAGTAGTAGTGGGTTAGTGCTATTTTCTAGTCCTAGTTCAGTATTTAAGTTCAATTCAATTCAGTTTGGAAAGCAGGCTTGAGATTAATCAAAAGAGGCAGTACAGAGATTTCTACTCTTGGCCTAGATTAGTCTTTGAGTGATCATACTACAAGTAAACATGCATACACTGCCCTTAAACTGCCATGCTTTAATATAAAGTAGACAAGTAAACAAGCCTAAAAGAGTTGAATGTGAAGGGATTCACTGACAAACATGCATACATTCAGACATCGTCCTTAACTGTTATGCTTTAATACCAGCATTTGGAGTACAAGTTAGAAAATGCATACCTTTGTGAGGAAAGGGTTGCTATCCACTATGTGCTTGATGCAAGCATTTGTGATGCGAACACACCCCACCAGGGTTAAGGTCTTAAGATGGCCACAAGCTC
Source organism: Phyllobates terribilis (assembly GCF_046119375.1). Classification (NCBI taxonomy): domain Eukaryota; kingdom Metazoa; phylum Chordata; class Amphibia; order Anura; family Dendrobatidae; genus Phyllobates; species Phyllobates terribilis. The sequence goes on along the minus strand of NW_027369624.1, from coordinate 34,782 downwards.
TGCTAATTAGCTTTATAAGTGCATCATCTGTAAGTTTGCTGTTCAGTTGGAGATCCACTCTACAGTTCATCCACATAGAAGGATCACTTTTGACAGCATGGTTCAAAGAACGGCAGACCATTTCAACAGAGAGCAAGTCCTTGACACCCAGATAACGAAGGGCCAAAAATATTGCATAATGTGGTTCACCTCCATGGCTTTCATCTGAGATCTCACTGCATCCTTGGACATCATCTTCAATGGTAAAGCCATTATCTGAATCGCCCTCGGGATCAAAATCCATAAACTCCTCCGTCTCATTTGCAACAACAACCCTATCAATTGAATAATCATTTTGCTCTGAATCAGATTCATCGCTTTCAACATCAGACATAAACCTAACCCTACCCCTGCACACCAAATTCAATCCGAAAACCAGATCATCACCTTCCCCATTATTCACATGATCTCCACCTTCATACGAGTACGACCAATCTATATCCTCCAATCCCTCAAAAGCGCCAGTAATTTCCCAAAAAGCAGTAGATACATCCATTCCAAAGGGATCAGAGGGCAATGAATCCGCAACATCTCTCTGAGCAGGTGGATGAGAAACATGATTTACAGGATTACCTTTCCCCTCAGCACCGAAAAACGATTCGCTGCAACCTTGCGATTCCTCTACATCGTCTACCAAAAACCTATCAATTGAAAATCCATTTGATTTCCCATCCGATTCCATGTTTTTCAGCTCAGGAATAAGCCTAACCCTACCCCTGCAAACCATATTCAACCCCGGAAGCAACCCATCCCCTCCTCTATTGCCCTCAAATTCCGCCTTCATGGAATCCATCAACTGCGATTGAAATTCAGCATCAAAATCCTCAACAGACGCCGCAATCTCCTCCGAATCAATTTCCCGTGCCATTCCAAAGGGATCAGATGGTAACGTATCAGCAATGTCAACCGGATAAGGGTTTCGGAAACCTTGAATTCGGATATTCCCAGTCTCCTGAACCAAAATTTCCGATTCTGGCGAAGAACTCGACATTGCGTTTCGCAATCAACAAAATAAAAAACCCTAAATCACCCACAGATCTCTAACCAGGAATCACCAGATAATCCACCGCTAGCAGAAGCCGATGATTCTTCTTCGAAATATAAATGAAATCAGAGGCACCAGGAATATCGGATTTAGATTTGAGTAAGAAAAAAATCAAATCGAATTCAAGGCATGGCGAGAAGATTTGAATCCTTGGAAGACGGAAAGGGGGAAGAGAGGGCGCGAGCAGCAGCCGCGCAAACCAAAAACACTGCGAAAAAAAAAGTGTGAAAGGCTGGTTAAAAGAAAACCCTAAAACAACCAAATAGCGAACTAATTGGAGGGATGAGGAATGAGAGAGGGAGAAGGCTATCACAGAAATCAGCCGGGAAGGTGAGGATGGCGAATTTGTAGGAAGGAACCAAAATGGAGATCAAGGCTGAGATTCTAAGCCATCAATTCTCGGGCCTTCATCTATTTTCCGTTTTGGGTTTGCCTTTGTTTTGACTCCGCGTATAAAATACGAATACCTATCCAACAAATACGGAGTACATACAAAAACAAAGATACAAAATCTAATCTGTATTGTATATTTGGTTTGAAGTAAATCAATTAGTCTTTCAGAAAATATGAGATCTTGACAACTTCAATCTACATCTCTTTTATATTAGAATATAAGAAGGTTTTAATTTAAATACATTAGAACTAAATTATTTAATTAGATTAGACTGAAAAACTCAGACATAATTTCAATTAGAAATTGGTTATTTTTAGAATAGGGAGGCTCTTGATAGCAAGATAGTATTTTTGCATTTGGCTTCAATAAGCTATATTAAAATCGGCATATTTTAATGAAGACTTTGATGCATTAAATGTCCTTGATCATTGAATAAATTTCTTAAGGAACCTTCTAAGTATTTCGAATGCAATCAATGACTATAATACTACATGCTGAATGATTGTCGTATCCGGAGTTTGTTATGAATCTAGATTATAAATCTCTCTATTTGAATTCCTAACAAGAAAATCATAAAAGGTGACCCATTAGATCCAACAGGTCTATCAAAAACTTAACAGGTCACCTTATTTGTACCGGAAAAGTGTTTTATTTGTCTTCTATAGTAGTTTTATCAGTTTTGACAAAAAGGACTCGAATTACCCAAACAAATTTAAGAGATTGAATAGGGAGAGGGAATATCTGACTATGTTACAAAAAATTAATAGAAAATATGAAAGAAATACATCTAAATATAACATTATGTCTTGTACGCTAAAGATTCTATCAAAATAGGATATTCCACTAAAAAAGAGTTCAAAAATGACACTCTGGTTATTCTGCATGAAAAAGGACAAGAATTGTCGTATGTCCATTATCTTTCGTATATTCAATACTTTCATGTTTTTATAAAGGTGAAATTACCTTAAATAACACCAACTATCATTTACTTACTCAAAGTAATATCACATTTTATATTAACTAGTTTTATACCAACTTCTAATGTCTCAACCATAAATAATATGAAAGTATTTTTTGGTGTATAATCCAACGACATTGATGATATAAAAATCAGAATCTATTGACTAATATATATATATATATTATTTACTTTTTTCCTTTCTAAAATTTATTAAAACACATCCGAAAAAAATTTAAACCAATCCAAAGACCTGGCCCATTTGGTAAAATCCTGACCGAACAATCCATGAGAAACTTATCTTAATAAATCCGAAATCTGATCGATCTGAAAATCGAATGACCCGAAAATAATTTTACACATATAATATTTCTATTATATAAACTAAAAATTATAATATAATTTATTAAAATTAAAATATTAGTATTATCATTTTACTATAAACTTTATTGTATCATAGAAGAAGCTATAAAAATCATTAAAAATGTCATTCTTGATCCGTTAACTTAACCAACCTGATACGAATCCGTCTTGAACCCATACGATCTAGACTAAAAATAAACACCAACCCTCTCGATCCATCTATCATGCATAATTAAAATACTCTCTCTGTCCCCTTATGTTCTTCTCACTTTTTTTTGACACTATTCATCGTTTAAGAGAATCTTGCTAATATCTTGGAATATATAAGTAAGAACATAGTCATGAGTGATCTTGTTTGATTCGTCTCAATAAGTACTTTAAGAATATCAAAATTTTAATATTTTAATATTAATATATTTAGAGATATATAACATAGAAAATATGCATCGGCAAGTGTGAAAAAAAAAACAAGAAGCAGAAAAAGGGACGGAGGGAGAAAGTTTTTCACTGTTATTAAAATACTATCTAATAATTATTCCGATTGTTTTCACCAAACACTTACAAATACAAGACTAGAATTAGAAGTCATCATATTTTCTTATTTTAGGAAAAGGTAGATAATGATATATAATCATTCTGGTTCCATGTCATGAAAGTCCTAAAATTTAAATAGACTACTTGTGTTGAGAAATCGCGTTATTTTCAATAACACATGTCGTCTTTATAACGTCGCATTTTATATTTAACGTCGGGCGTTTTCCTCCTCGCATATGACAAATTCATATGTTTGTGTGACGTTGGAGCGGTGACACTTATATTCAAGCAAGCAATTAGTCTTCTAAATACATAAATGAAGATACAAAATCTAATCTATATTATATATTTGGTTTAAAGTAAATCAATTAGTCTTCTAGAATATATGAAATATTGAAAATTTTAATCTACATCTCTTTTTTTATCGGAATAAAAAGGTTTCCAGTTAAATACGATAGACCTAAATCATTTAATAAGATGAGATTGAGAAAACTCCGATAGAGTTTCACAATCAGAAATTGATTATTTACAGAATAAGGAGGCTCTTGATAGCAAGATAGCATTTTTGCATTTGGCTTAAATAAGCAATGTTAAAATCGAGATACTTTAAAGAAGACTTTGCTTCGCCAAATGTCCTTGATCATTAAATAAATTTCTTAAGGAACCTTCTAAGTATTTTGAATGCAATCAATGAATGGAATACTACATGTTGATTGATTGTCGTATCCGAACTTTGTTATGAATCTAGATTATAAATCTCTCTATTTGAATTCCTAACAATAAAACCATAAACGGTGACCCATTAGATCCAACAGGTCTATCAAAAACTTAACAAGTCACCTTATTTGTACCGGAAAAGTGTTTCATTTGTCTTCTAGTAGTTTTATCAGTTTTGACAAAAAGGACTCGAATTACCCAAAAAATTTAAGAGATTGATTAGGGAGAGGGAATATCTGACTATGTTACTAAAAATTAATAGAAAATACGAAAGAAATACATCTGAATATAACATTATGTCTTGTACGCTAAAGATTCCATCAAAATAGGAGATTCCACCAAAAAAGAGTTCAAGAATGACACTGCGGTTACTCTGCATGAAAGAGACAAGAATTGTCGTAAGTCCATTATCTTTTGTATATTCAATACTTTATTGTTTTTATAAAGGTTAAATTACCTAAAATAACACCAACTATCTACTATCTCAAAGTAATACTACATTTTATATTAACTAGTTTGATTGCTTTTATAAAGGTGAAATTACCTAAAATAACACCAACTATTTACTATCTCAAACTAATACCACATTTTATATTAACTAGTTTTATATCAACTTCTAATGTACCAACCATAAATAATACGAAAGTATTTTTTGGTGTATAATTGAACGACTTTGATGATATAAAAATCAGAATCTATCGAATATATATATATATATCTTATTATTTACTTTTTTTCCTTCCTAAAGTTAATTAAAACACGTCCGACAAAAATTTAAAACAACCCAAAGACCTGACCCATTTGGTAAAATCCTGACTGAACCTGACCCATGAGAAACTTATCTTAATCAATCCGAAACCTGATCGATGCGAAAATCGGATGACACGAAAAAATAAATTTTACATATATAATATTTTTATTATATAAACTAAAAGTTATAATATATTTTATTAAAATTACAATAATATTATCATTTTACTATAAACTTTATTTTATCATAGAAGAAGCTATAAAAATCACTAAAAATGATATTCTTGATCTGTTAATTTAACCCAACCTGATATGAATCTGTCTTAAACCCGCACGATTTAGACTAAAAACAAACACCAACTCTCCCGATCCATTTGCCAGGAATAATTAAATTAATTTTTTCACTATTACTAAATTACTATCTAATTAGTCTATTGATTTCACCAAACAATTACAAATACAAGACTAGATTTAAAAGTCATCAGATTTTCTTATTTTAGGAGAAGGTAAATAATGATATATAATCATTAAATTCCGGTTCCATGTCATCAAAGTCGTCAAATTTAAATAGACTACTTGTGTTGAGAAATCACGTTATTTTCAATAACACTCATCGTCTTTATAACGTTGCATTTTTATATTTGACGTTGAGGCGTGTTCCTCCTTGCATATGATAAATTCATATGGTTGTGGGACGTTGGAGCGGTGGCAATTATAGTCAAGCAAGCAACTAGTCTTCTGAATACATAAATGAAGATACAAAATCTAATGTATATTGTATATTTGGTTTAAAGTAAATAAATTAGTCTTTTAGAAAATATGAGATCTTGACAATTTCAATCTACATCTCTTTTTTATCGAAATAAGAAGGTTTTAATATAAATACGATAAACTTAAATCATTTAATAAGATGAGACTGAGAAAACTCCGATAGTGTTTCAAAATACGAAATTGGTTATTTACAAAATAGGGAGGCTCTTGATAGCAAGATAGCATTTTTGCATTTGGCTTTAATAAGCAATATTAAAATCGAGATACTTTAAAGAAGACTTTGATGCGCCAAATGTCCTTGTTCATTGAATAAATTATTAAGGAACCTTCAAAAATATTTCGAATGTAATTAATGATTGTTATACTACATGTTGAATGATTGTTGTATCCGGAGTTTGTTATGAATCTAGATCATAAATCTCTCTATTTGAATTCCTATCAACAAAACCATAAACGATGATCCATTAGATCCAACTGGTCTATCAAAAACTTAACAGGTCACCTTATTTGTACCAGAAAAGTGTTTCATTTGTCTTCTAGTAGTTTTATTAGTTTTGATAAAAAGAACTCGAATTACCCAAAAAAAAGTTAAGAGATTGAATAGGGAGAGGGAATATCTGACTATGCTATCAAAATTAATAGAAACTATGAAAGAATTACATCTGAATATAAAATTATGTCGTGTACACTAAAGATTCCCACAAAAAAGGAGATTCTAACACAAAAAAAGAGTTCAAGAATGACACTGTGATTATTCTGCATGAAAGAGGACAAGAATTGTCATATGTCCATTATCTTACGTATATTCAATACTTTCTTGTTTTTATAAAGGTCAAATTACCTAACATAACACCAACTATCATTTACTTACTCAAGGTAATACCACATGTTTTATGAACTAGTTTTAATACCAGCTTCTAATGTATCAACCATAAATAATATGAAAGTATTTTTTGGTTTATAATCCAACGACTTTGATGATATAAAAAACAAAATCTATTGACTATATATATCTTATTATTTACTTTTTTCCGTCCTAAAATTAATTAAAAAACATCTGACAAAAATTTAAACCAGCCCAAAGACCTGAGCCAATTGATAAAATCCTAACAGATTCTGACCTGTGAGAAATTTATCGCAATCAATTCCAAACCGGATCGATACGAAAATCGAATGACCCAAAAAAATAATTTTACATATATAAAAAATTTATTATATAAACTAAAAATTATAATATATTTTATTAAAATTACAATAATATTATCATTTTACTATAAACTTTATTTTATCATAGAAGAAGCTATAAAAATCATTGAAAATGGCATAGTTAAAATAAGTTTTTCACTATTATTTAAACACTATCTAATAATTATTCCGATTGATTTCACAAAACACTTACAAATACAAGACTAGAATAAGAACTCATCATATTTTCTTACTTTTACAAAAAGGTAGATAATGATATATAATCATTAAATTCCGGTTCCATGTCATCAAAGTCACAAAATTTAAATAGGCTACTTGTGTTGAGAAATCGTGTTATTTTCAATAACACTCGTCGTCTTTATAACGTCGCATTTTTATATTTAACGTCGGTCGTCTTCCTCCTCGCATATGATAAACTCGTATGCTTGTGTGACGTTGGAGCGGTGGAAATTATAGTCAAGCAAGCAATTAGTCTTCTAAATACATAAATGGAGATACAAAATCTAATCTATATTGTATATTTGGTTTAAAGTAAATCAATTAGTTTTCTAGAAAATATGAGATCTTGACAACTTCAATCTACATCTCTTTTTTATAGGAATAAGAAGGTTTCAATTTAAATACGATAGATTTAAATCATTTAACCAGATGAGATTGAGAAAACTCCGACAAAGTTTCACAAATAAAAATTGCTTATTTATAGAATATGGAGGCTCTTGATAGAAAGATAACATTTTTGTATTTGGTTCCAATAAGCAGAGTAAGGATCATATGAGTAGCTTTTTTAAAGTGAGTAGGTGAGTATAAATCTGAAGCATTAGATGAAAGCAATCAACGGTTCATAAAATTTACAAAGAAAAAAGAAAAAAACAAGAACACAGTGGTAATTTTGCAATTACATCTAAAATTATAACTAAAAGACATTATTCTCCTTCGTGTTTCATCCCATTCCTTCCTGCGGTCGCGCTTCCTGTCTTCTTCCTCAACTCATTCTTTCTTGATCCAGGAAGCCGGCGAAGAGGCAATGTAACCTTATTCCTCATTCCTTCACATGCGGCTGCGCTTCCTATCTTCTCCCTTGGCTCCTTCTAGCAAGATTTCAGGAGGCTGACGGCAAGACCTCAGAGATCAAAGGCTGTGAACAGTTCCCTTCCGATACCGAGTTCATCCACATCATCGTCTCTGATCCGAAGAAGGTTCCGGAGGTATCGAATTCGATTGTTCCTGGGAGAAATTCCTACTATACGCTTTCGATCCAACATGTTTTAAAATCTGAAATTATGTTTTCTTAACCTTGATGTCTTTACTCTACTATCTCACCACGAATTCCTTGATATTTCTTATATCTTGCAAAATTATAGAAGACTGGAAATGATGTTATATTTCACCTTCAACATTCAATTTAATTTTGTTCATAAAAACAAGTAGAAATTAGGACATCGTATAAGCTTGTTCTGTGCACACCCAATTTAATTTTGTTCATAGAAACAACATCCATTATTTCACCACAGTCCAGTATGCAGCCCTGCATATGCATTTAATACGAAATGAGTATCCAAACATTGATGCATCTTTGATTCATGTCTACTCCAGATTCAGTCACGTGACATCTGCACAATACTTGTTCGATAAAATGCCTACACGAGATCCAGCTTCCTGGAATGAGCTTAAAAGGCTTGAAAACACCTTGATTGCCATTAATGTTGTACTTCTCGACGCAGAGGAGTAGCAATTCACCAACAACTCTGTTAGAATCTGGCTTCTAAGTCTCAAAGATGTTGTTTATGACATTGAGGATTTACTGGATTTGATCTCAACTGAAGTTTTAGAGAAAAAAATTCAAGAAAACAATGTAAGTTAGTGAATATCTTATATGTTTTCTGAGAATACAAAAAAATGAGGGAAGACTTGAAAAATATTTGTTGGAGTTGTTAGAGATTCTAAATGCTTGAAAAAATAGTGATCTGCTACATTTTCTAGAAAAATAGGACCTTGATTAATACATAGCTTGGTTGTAAATGATGCAAACAGAGGTGTTGGTTTGCTAGTACAAGCTGCCGAAATGGGTAATCCAGATGCACTGTACGAGTTAGGTTGTCGCCTAAGAGTTGAGGTACCATCCTTTGTGTTATTCTGCATTGTATTGGCTTAAAAGTCTTCCTTAACATATCAGCAATTTTCATCCCTTTATTATTCTCCGAAGTCATCAGAACTTGCACTTACTGCCATACCCTGATATTTCCATAGTTTCATATCTGAAATCTGCTTTCACCGATTGGCAGAATGATTATGTAGAATCACTTGCATCCTATGCTACCCATGGATGAGAGAAGGTGGAAGTGCCTCAGATATACCTATTAATATCTTTGTACTACATAACATGTGTCAATTTGTGAAATACAGCCATATAAAACAGTTTGCTTTGAGGGTAAGTGAGCTACCATTTTCATTTATTTTTTTATGGTTCTTGAATGTTACTTGTAATGGTTTGAGAGCATGGGAGGTATTGAAGGAAAAATCACAGAGCATTGATCTCATACTCACAGAAGTTGATCTTCCAGCAATATCTAGTTATTCCCTTCTCTCATTGATAACGGAAGATGAAATCTGCAAGAACATAAGTACAAGTCCTAACAACAATCACTAATCAACTCTTCTCATTACTTGAATGTATTTTGTGCTTAAATCTTGTGTCATGAGAGGAGCAGCAGATTTTCTCATGAAGCCTATCATGATTAACGAATTGAGTATGTGGCAGAACGTATGGAGAAGGCAGTCTGTGGCTTCAGAGTTTGGAAACAAAAAGGTTATGTGTCTGCTTCATCAGCTTCATACAGAAACAGAGGCAAATAACATGTGCAATTTAATGAACCTACAGAGTTAAGATAACCTTGATGTTTCTTTTTATATTAGTATGTTTCTTTGTGGTGAAATTCACTGTGATTTACTTTGCTTGAAAACTTCAGCCTGAGTTTTTGCTTCTTTTATTGGTGTACAGGAAAATCCATCACTGGGCAAGCCAATTCCTTGTGAATGGAAGTGTATCCTAGTCTTGTATTAGAAGCCTGATGTAAGCTTATTGGCTACTGCCTTTTTTGTTTAATCATTGAAGCATTTTGTTTTGATTGGTGTGTTTGAGTTAATCTTCGCAGTGAACGAAGCAACATGGCGGTAGAGGTGCTCAACTTATGCAGAGACTCTGAGATTAAAGTATTCTAAAGAGTTGAGAAGAATGTTGGATGTTCCAAAGGTTCTTGGCATTCTGAAGGTACTTCTTTTTTAGAGGCAATATGGAGAAGGAACTTTGTGCTGCAACACTGATGAGGTTAGCTAACCCTTGTAGATGATTCATAAGATTCATAGAGAAGAAGAAGAAGAAGGTTATCCCAATATTTAAATTGAAGTTCATATGATCTTTCAATAGTTAAATTGAATTGATAATTATCTTCTGCTGTGTAGAGAAGAAGTTTTTCCCACCACAATAATGGTGTTAGATTGTTGGCGCTAGTAAATGATTCTATAAGAAACAAAAGTTCTGAATTGTATATACTTGGATAACTATGTTTGGGTAGTGGTAATAGTTAGGCATGTCATTTTGATTTTTGTTTGTAGAAGATGTTTACAGTTAGATAGAAGTAGATATATGTCGAATTGATCTTATTGTATAAGAAACTAATTGGAAATCTCATAAATTTGTAAAAAAATATCATGAACTGCAAATATAAATTTTGTGAATGTTTAATGAATTTTGTGAAAGAATTCATGAACCGCAAATATAAATTTCTGAACCTTTAATAAAAATTCATGTACCGCCAATATAAACTTATGAACCTTTAATAGAAATATATGTACCGCCAATATAAATTTCTGAACCTCTAATACAAAATTTATTCATGAATCTCTAATGGAATTTTGTGAAAGAAATTCATGAAGCGCAAATATAAATTTCTGAACCTTTAATAGAAATTCATGAACCGCCAATATAAATTTATGAACCGTCAATAGAAATTTATGTACCGTCAATATAAATTTATGAACCTTTAATAGAATTTTATGTACTGTCAATATAAATTTATGAACCTTTAATAAAAATTTATGTACCGTCAAGATAAATTTATGAGCCTAAAATATAAAGTTCGTAACCCATAATAAAGTTTATGGACATCAAAAAGAAAACTCATGAGATTGAAAATACGTAAATATTCAATAAAATTTTGTGGAAGAAAATTTGTGAACCTTCATTCCAAATTTACAAACATTCAATACAAATTAATGAACCTTCAATACAAATTTATGAACCTTTAACATAAATTTATGAACCATGGACTGAAAATGAAAAAGCTTATAAATCCACAGTATAAATTTTATTACAAAAAAATTACGAACCTTCAATAGAAATTTATGAACCTTCAATACAAATTTATGAACCTTCAATACAAATTTATGAAACTTCAATATAAATTTATGGTTTTATTACAAAATTTTAGATTTATAATTTTTCATCTAGAATTATAATTTTCATAATATAATTTTTGATTAATGAGTTTTGTTATAGAAAATTTACGAACCTTCAATCAAAATTTATGAACCTTCAATACAAATTTATGAAGCTTCAATATTAATTTATAAACCTTCAATATAAATTTATGAACCATAGACTGAAATGAAAAAACTTATGAATCCGCCCATTTAAATTTATAAACCTTTAATCGAGATTTATGTACCACCAATTGAAATTTAGGAACCTTTAAAAAAAAATTATGTATCATCAATATAAATTTATGAACCTTTAATAGAAAATTTATGTACCGTCAATATAAATTTATGAACCTTTAACAGAAATTTATGTACCGCTAATATAAATTTATGAACCTTTTTAATAAAAATTTATGTACCGTCAATATAAAATTCATGAGATTAAAGATACATGAATCTCCAATGGAATTTTGCAAAAGAAATTCATGTACCATCAACATAAATTTATGAACCGCCAATATAAAATTTATGAACCTTTAATAAAAATTTATGCACCGTCAATATAAAATTCATGAGATTAAAGATACGTGAATGTCTAATAGATTTTTGTGAAAGAAATTCATGTATCGTCAATATAAATTTATGAACCTTCAACAAAAATTAATGTACCGCCAATATAAATTTATGAACCTTTTAATAGAAATTTATGTACCGCCAATATATATTTATGAACCTTTTTAGTACAAAATTTTGTACCGTCAATATAAAATTCATGAGATTAAAGATTCGTGAATCTCCAATGGAATTTTTGTGAAAGAAATTCATGTACCATCAATATAACTTTATGAACCGCCAATATAAATTTATGAACCTTTGAAAAAAAATTGTACCGTCAATATAAAATTCATGAGATTAAAGATACGTGAATCTCTAATGGATTTTTGTAAAAGAAATTTATATTGACGATACATAAGATTAAAGATTTGTAAAATCTTTAATCTCATGAATTCTACAATTGCAGATTCACAAGCAGAGGAGGCCTCTATAGCACTTTTGCCATTGTATGTGGTGAAGCACATATCTATATCTGATACATCCAACCTTTTTTATGATCTATTATTGTCCTTGTGCCACATCAGCTTGTTATCACTATCTAATTTGGTATAGCATTTTGGAAGTCATGATAAGTGAAATATTCGTCTGAAGTTCCTTGTTGTTGCTTGATAAGAACGCATCATAAGACCGACCCCAATTCCAACACCAAGGCATAATCCAAGACCAATTCCAACACCAACTCTTACCCCAATTCCAAGACCAGTTCAATTGAAAAGAGCTGATAGGAGCTTATTATATGGTGTAACTAGCGACTATTAGCTTAGGATTAGTGGTGTTTAGGTGCTTATTGAGTGGTATTCCCGGAATCTGGTATGATTGTTCACTTATAGATTTGTGGGGAAGCTCTTAAGCGTTATTTTGTGGTATTGATTATGGAGATCCTGTTTGTACTCACCTTTAGTGCATTTGGGACGGAGCTAGAGAGAAGACTACCACACCTACACCCATGGAGAAGCTGAGAGGCAAAGCCGAGCTGCCTCGGAAGCTTATAGAAGACCGAGGACCAGTCCAAGAGAAGGTTTCAAGACGAAGAAGAGCTACGAAGAAGATGTCTCGACCGAGACTATAATGTCTCGATCAAGACTTTGCCTCGACATGAAAGTAGCGATCGCGACTTGGAAGTAGCGATCGAGTCTGGTGCCATTTCTGAGTGACTGGGAAAAAGTCTCGGTCGAGACTATAATGTCTCGATCGCGACTGCCGACGCGGACCGGCCCAATTGCTGATCTAGTCCAAATTTCTATCAGTTTTTCCCTTTTTTATCTTTTATTTTCTGTTATTTTATTTGCTAGAGGATAGATACTATATAAACCTTTAGTTTTTAGGTTAGAATGATCTTTTTCCACTTTCACAAATTAGTTCTTAGAGATTCAGCAGCCAAGAAGAAAGCTCCCACCTTTGTGCCATCTTCTACCTTCATCCCTGGTTAGTTCATCCATAATTATGTATAGCTTTCTCTTGGCTATGTCTGGCTAAGTTCCTACGAGCTCACTCTTAGGTTGAGGCCATTATTCTAGGAATTGTTTGTGAGAATTCTATTGTTTATGTTCTAATAATTTCAGCATTGTTTTATATTCTCTTGTGATTATTGTCATTGATTGATATTGATTTTATCTAGGTTACAAACTAGGTTGATTATTATTCATTCATATTGCTAGGCTTGATAATTCGATTTGAAAAGTCTTGTCTTTTAGGTAGCAATTAGAATTCGCATAGACTATTTACGAGTGCTTATTTTGTAGAGATTATAAACCTGTGTCGAGTATCGGCGATTTGCCAATGGTATTGCATGGGCCTACATATCTTTGATCTTTATGTTGTTGAGTAGTTGAACTTTAGGATTTCTTTGGTTATTGCATACAACAAGGGTTTCTAGGACTATTTGGACTAGTTGCTATTTACGAACAAAAAGTAGGACAACCGGATTAATTAATCAATTCAGAATATAAGTTAGTAGAATTCGATGATCAGCATTCCATAAGAACAATGCGCTGATGCTAGAAGGAGGGAGTTTCATATCCATAATTGTTTACAACCCAACATTCTTTGTTTATTTACTTGTTTAGTTAGTTAAGATCATACATAAAACCCCCCAATTGTTAATATATGGTTTCATAATTAGAAATAAACTAGTGTTCTGTCTCTCTTGGGATTCGACCCCTTCTTACCACTTTACTAGTGGATTTATTAAGTTGGGTATCTTTGATAGGAACAACGACCGTTTTACGCCTGTCAAATTTTGGCGCCGTTGCCGGGGAGCCAACTGTCATAGTTTGTTTCCTTTTGTGTTATCTTGGTGTGGAACTATCTTATGGTCCACACTCGAGCCACTAATTCAGATTTGCTTGATTTTATTCCAGAGATAGAGAGGACGCACCTGCGGAACCTTCGACAATCCCTTCAGAATCTAGTAATTGAATCAATGGTTGCCAGAACGTTCCGCGACCTTACAGACCCTTATCTGACGCAACAACTTCTAGGAGTGACGCTGCATGCCCTGAATGCCGGCGTCACGTTCGAACTAAAGACCGGATTCATCAATTTGCTACCTAAATTTCATGGCTTGGTTGGGAAGGACCCGATCATGCATCTTAGTGAGTTCCACGACATCTGCAGCTGCATCAAGCCGAGTAACGTCACAGATGAGCAAATAAAGATGAGAGCTTTCGGTCTCACGCTGAAAGATACCGCGCGCCAGTGGTATTACTTGCTGCCCACCGGGAGTATCGACACATGGGAGAAGCTTCACAAAGCTTTCCTCAATAAGATTGTATTTTCGCCAAGAAGGCGGTTGCATTGAAAAGGGCGATAACTATGGTGGAACAGTAGGACACTGAGACGCTGTATGATTATGTTGAAAGGTTCGCGAGACTGTGTGCGAGCTGCCCGTTTCACGGGTTTGAGGAGAAGGATTTGGTGACCCACCTCTATAATGGGTTGCTAGACAATGAGCGGAGATTAGTAGATGCTACGTGTAATGGGAGTGTGCTGAATTTGACTCCCGCCGAAGGTAGAGCACGATTGAACGAGATCGCGGAAGGAACGAGGATCTTCGGGAGGACGTACACAAGAAAAGGAGCTAATGCTGTGAGCTCCGGAGAGCCTGAGTGGAAAAGCGAGATAGCAGAGCTAAATAGTATGATCAAGAACATTTCCATCGGAAATTCTAAGCCTGCAAGAGTATGTGGTATTTGTGCGGACGAGACTCATCCTACTGACATGTGCCCGCAGCTCCAGGACCAGACTATCGCTGAAGTGCACGCTGTAGGAGGATTCGGACCTCCCCGACCTCGCTATGGAAACAACAATAATAACTACAACCAGCGAGAAAACAACTATAATCTGAGAGGCAACGATCATCCCGGATTTAGATGGGGAGATTCATCTGGGGCGTAGAACAGGCCGTACCAGTACAACAATCAATACTGTGCGCCGTACCCACCAAAAGCCGATGAGCCATCTATGAGGGAGATGATCGAGTCCTTGACAAAGCACTTTACAGTCCACGTCCAAACGACGGAGTCGAGCATAAGGAGGTTAGAAAAGCAGGCGGCTCAAATAGCGGAGGCGGTCAACAATCTTCAACAGCAAGGCTCGGAAAAGTTACCATCTCAAGCCGTAGCAGCACCGCGAGAGAATGTAAGTGTAATCTCGACGCTAGGAGAGGAAAAGGGCCCTGAAAAAGACGAGGAGGAAGAGACTGCGGAGATGTCTCGACTGAGACATGAAAGTCTCGACCGAGACTTTGGCCGCGAGAAGAACTCGCAATCGCTACCAGAAACTCTCGACCGCGACATTACCCCCGAGAAGAAATCTCAATCACGACTCCAAAGTCTTGATCGAGATGGCGGTGATCCAGATTTCGAAAAATTTTCCGATGAAAGTCTCGACCGCGACTTCCTGAGGATGACGTTCGGGATGACGATGAGATCCTCAAGAGGTTCGGGAAATGCCAGGGGAATAGCTATCTACTCCAACTCGTCAAGAAGGTGCCCCGTTTTGCTACGCGGTTGAAGGAGATGTGCACTACGAAAGCAAATGAGAAGCTGCAAGGGAGGCAGAAGGTACAGGTAAGCGGAAGGGTCTCTGCAACCATCCAGCCGAAGATGGCTACTAAGCGCGCGGACCCAGGTATGGTAAGTATCCCGTGTACCATAGGTAAAACTAGGATAGATAGAGATATGTTGGACTTAGGAGCTTCTATCAATGTCTTACCTTACTCGGTTTATGAATCATTAAGTCTAGGACGCATGAGTAAAACAGGGATTGTTTTGCAACTAGCCAACGGATCTATGATCTACCCGAGAGGGTTGGTCGAAGATGTGTTGGTTAAAGTAGAAAATCTTATTTTTACTGCGGATTTCTATGTGCTAGATGATAAACATGAGACGCATGCTACACCTGTCCTTCTAGGTCGACCATTTATGCGGACATCTAAGACTAAGCTAGATCTAGATACCGTGGGTGCTTATGCTCGAATTTAATGGGGATGTGGTCAATTTCAATATTTTTGGGACTAAGACACAACCCCTAGATGATAGCTCCGTATTCTACGTAAATGATGTGATTAAACTTTCCGAGCTAGGCTCTAATGCTGTTTTGGGCAGTGGCCCCACCTCGCTAACCAAACAGGAAAAGAAACTTGCTAAAGCTGTTGTGCAGGTCCCCAAGAAAGTAAAATCAAAGGCGAAAGGTAAAGCCAAAAATAAGAGTGGGGAGAACAAAAAGGAGAAGAAGCCCAAGCAAGTATGGGTAGTGAAGGAGGAAAATGGTCTAAGGTTCAAACCTTTCCATCCATGGTTTAAGAAATTATTGTTAGATGATGCGATCCGGAAAGGAATGAAAAACAATGAATAAGAGATCGTACGTCGTGCCGCGACGTTAAATAATCCCAGCTGTTTGTTTTGTTGTTGTTAGCAGAAAGGAAGCCATTGGAGGAGTAAAACAGAAAAAATTTCCCGATATCACTCAAGTCGCGATCGAGACTACAGGGTCTCGATCGGTAATTCGCCCCCGATAAGAAGTCTCGACCGCGACTATAAATGTCTCGACCGAGATGACGGTAACTCACTTTGTGGAGAAAAAAAATTCGAAAAAAAGTCTCGACCGCGACTTCATATCTCGACCGCGACCAGGGGGTCGACGCTGAGGAGTGATTGCGGTAATTCCCCCTTTTCCCTATTTTTATGAGGTCCTCTTTTGCTGCATTGAGGACAATGCGCCGTTCAAATGTGGGGAGAGGAGTTACCGTACCGAGGAGGAGTTTTATGTGTTTTTTAGTCTTTCTTGCTTATTTTCTGCTGAACTGTTTTAAGTTGTTTTTGGATCGAATCTGTACCAGAACTTATATCGCGTCTTGAACAATTGCATTAGTTTTTAAAAAAATCGAAAAAATTACGAAAATAATTTGAAAAAGAAACGGAAAAAAATCAAAAAAATACGAAAAAATAAAAGAATAAAAACCAGGCAAGAAAAAATGGATAAAAAGGAAAAGCTTGATGCCTGGAAAAAAAAAGAATAGAAAAGAAAAGAAAAGATCCTACCACTTAGAATTTGGTGAAAACCCGAAAGGGCGCCGGATTTACTTGTTTTGTGATTAATTTTATTGATTGCATATCTATTGGCGCATGAGACATAAGAAGGGAGTTGAAGAATGCCTCGGGTTTTAGGATTCACCAAGGAGGGATAAGGAGTTAGTTTTAGCCTTTTATCTCTCTATTTATGAGCTTATTGTTATCCACACTTTGCATGCTTACCATTCCATTAGTTTATTAGTTTTGCTACATTTTATCGGCGGTTGTGTTAGATTCTAGGATTAGATTTCTATTTCTTGGAGTTTGATGCATATTGTTGTGGTTGTATTATGCATAATTTTTAAATTAGGATTGGTGGTTGTGACTTGTGGATTGATCATATTATCTAGTGGTTTAGGACATTACTCGAAGAGGAGGAATAAGAAGTGTATAAGCGAGTGGGAGACTCGATTTTATCTTTATTATGTCATATTTATGTACCCTTACCCCTAGAGGAGATTAGGATTCCACATGTGCTTAAAAGCACACCACTTGGTTCGATTATTACTATTGTATTGGAGTGGTGACATATGAAGGTGGAGAAATAAGGAGGGTTTTGGGTAGGACATCTCAGAGACATAAGAAGATAGATCGGAGTAGGTTAGTGCTCGATACACTTTGGAGTTTGGAGTATAGTCGCTAGCAGACTATCTCTACACTTACTGTAGACCTTTGTGCTTTGAGGAGGAGTGAGTTTTATTTTGCTTACTCGAGGACGAGCAAGGTTTAAGTGTGAGGAGGTTTGATAGGAGCTTATTGTATGGTGTAACTAGCGACTATTAGCTTAGGATTAGTGGTGTTTAGGTGCTTATTGAGTGGTATTCCTGGAATCTGGTATGATTGTTCACTTATAGATTTGCGGGATGCTCTTAAGTGTTATTTTGTGGTATTGATTATGGAGATCCTGTTTGTACTCACCTTTAGTGCATTTGGGACGGAGCTAGAGAGAACACTACCACACCTACACCATGGAGAAGCTGAGAGGCAAAGCCGAGCTGCTTCGGAAGCTTATAGAAGACCGAAGAACAGTCCGAGAGAAGGTTTCAAGACTAAGAAGAGCTACGAAGAAGATGTCTCGACCGAGACTATAATGTCTCGATCGAGATTTGCCCTCGACACGAGACTATAATGTCTCGATCGAGACTTTGTCTCGACATGAAAGTAGCGATCGCGACTTGGAGGTAGCGATCCAGTCTGGTGCCATTTCTGAGTGACTGGGAAAAAGTCTCGGTCGAGACTATAAAGTCTCGATCGTGACTGCCGACGCGGACCGGCCCAATTGTTGATCTAGTCTAAATTTCTATCAGTTTTTCCCTTTTTTATCTTTTATTTTCTGTTATTTTATTTTCTAGAGGATAGATACTATATAAACCTTTAGTTTTTAGGTTAGAATGATCTTTTGCCACTTTCACAAATTAGTTCTTAGAGATTCAGCAGCCAAGAAGAAGCTCCCACCTTTGTGCCATCTTCTACCTTCATCCCTGGTTAGTTCATCCATAATTATGTATAGATTTCTCTTGGCTATGTCTGGCTAAGTTCCTACGAGTTCACTCTTAGGTTGAGGCCATTATTCTAGGAATTGTCTGTGAGAATTCTATTGTTTATGTTCTAATAATAATTTCAGCATTTTTTATATTCTCTTGTGATGATTGTCATTGATTGATATTGATTTTATCTAGGTTGCAAACTAGGTTGATTATTATTCATTCATATTGCTAGGCTTGATAATTCGATTTGAAAAGTCTTGTCTTTTAGGTAGCAATCAGAATTAGCATAGACTATTTGCGAGTTCTTATTTTGTAGAGATTATAAACCTGTGTCGAGTATCGGTGATTTGTCAATGGTATTGCATAGGCCTACATATCTTTGATCTTTATGCTGTTGAGTAGTTAAACATTAGGATTTCTTTGGTTATTGCATACAACAAGGGTTTCTAGGACTATTTGGACTAGTTGTTATTTACGAACAAAGAGTAGGACAACTGGATTATTTATTTAAAGAACATAACTTTTATAGAATTCGATGATCAACTTTCCATAAGAATAATGTGTTGATGCTAAAAGAGTGAGCTTTCCATCGTTATAGTTTACAAAATCCAACAATTCACGTTTTAATTATTGCTAGTTAGTTTACAAACCAAAAACCCCATAGTTACTATTTGGTAAGACAAATTGAATTAAGCTATCGTTGTGGCTCCATTGGGACTCGACTCCGACTTACCACTTCATTAGTGGATACTTTAGTTGGATTATTTTTGATAGGGCCAACGACCGTTTAACGCCTGTCAAGAGCTGATATTGGTATTGTAGTGGTTGATGCTACTGACGCTCTATAAGTGATTCTGATGTTGTTCTTACTGAACCTGGTCTTAGTGCTCACCCAACATCTCTGGCAGAGGAAAACTACAACAAACATCACAATTGAGCAAAAAAAATGTATCTTCAAGAAAATACCATGAAAAGCATGTTAAAACTTAGAGGTTTGCAGAAAATCAAATCAACCATTTGCAGTAAGGTGATTCAAAAGAGGTAACAATTGGACTCTCTTCCATGATTATATCTCTAAAGTTATAAAGTCCACCAGTTGAACCATGTGGCTTGTCTTCTTTCAAATATCTATTACAAAACAAATTCATGAAACACATTTTAAGAGACAGTCTATAACTTTTAAAATACATCTATAACTCAAACAGAAAGGACTTCACCTCACAGATACTTTGAGCTCATTGAAATAGAAGATACATATAATGCGAATTCGCGCTCCTCGTAGAAGCCTACCAAGTAGATCTGAGCTAAGTTTGGGATCTGAAATCAATCAATTAATAAAAAGAACATCAATTATTAGCAAAGTTCATTCCATGATTAGGCATGATCCATGAAAGAGACTGATGTTGTTCTTCGTTACTGGTGTTGTTCTTGGCGCATACCAAGAAGTTATGACAATTGTGTTCTTATGGGCCATGAAAGAGACTGATTTCTTCTCGGTAATTAACCACACTTCTTCCCGTCATTCTGATCTACATAACTAAAAAATGACCCCAATTTTGTCATATCTAAAACACTTTTCATGTGAGGTCATTAAGTGGAAAAATAACAAAATAATGTCATCACTTTACCTACAAGTGAGTATCATCAGTCAAGCCTTTCTCTTTGTCACATGTCATCCATAGCTGCTGCTCCCACATCAGGACATAATCTGACCTCCATACAATTGAAATTCTGGAGATAATCGACCACTTTGGCTAAATCGACCGCAATTGAAAGCATTGATAGCCTATTGAAGAGTATCGTGAAATTACTTTTTATGAGGTTCCGCAAACAATCGCTCAGGCTAGCACCGTTAATGCGCTCATGAACTAGACGAGACAGAACTTCCTGAGATAGAGTCTCCGTGGAGCGGAAGAGTCCGGCATGGTGGCCCCTTTACAGCTCTATCTTGGTGTCGATGGTGAATCTGAAAACGGAGGGGACAACGAGAAGGGAATAAGGAGAAGTTTAAATTGAAGGGCAGATCCGTCTACTCAGGTCTTTTGTTTGTTATTGCAAAATTGCCACCGAAATCTTTTAACTCCAACAGATTTCGTGTTTCCTTTTCTTTTCTTCACCTAATTTCTGCACCGTCGATCGTTCCTATCCGACGGTCCAAATATGTACTCATGTACTCACTATAAGTATTATACTCACTAGAACCTCCCTCCCAATAAGCAATGCTAAAATCGACATATTTAAAGAAGACTTTGATGTGCCAAATGACCTTGATCATTGAATAAATTTCTTAAAGAACCTTCTAAATATTTCGAATGCAATTAATGATTGTAATACTACATCTTGAATGAATGTCGTATCCGGAGTTTGTTATGAATCTAGATCATAAATCTCTCTATTTGAATTCCTATCAATAAAACCATAGACGATGATCCATTACATCCAGCTGGTCTATCAAAAACTTAACAGGTCAACTTATTTGTACCAGAAAAGTGTTTCATTTGTCTTCTACTAGTTTTATTAGTTTTGATAAAAAGGACTTGAATTACCCGAAAAAAGTTAAGAGATTGAATAGGGAGAGGGAATATCTGACTATGTTATCAAAATTAGTAGAAAATATGAAAGAAGTACATCTGAATATAACATTATGTCTTGTACTCTAAAGGTTCCATCCAAAAAGGAATTTCCAAAAAAAAAAAAGAGTTCAAGAATGACACTGCGATTATTCTGCATAAAAGAGGACAAGAATTGTCATATGTTCATTATTTTTCGTATATTCAATACTTTCTTGTTTTCATAAAGGTCAAATTACCTAAAATAACACCACCTATCATTCACTTACTCAAAGTAATTCGACATTTTATATTAACTAGTTTTATACCAACCTCTAATGTATCAACCATAAATAATATGAAAGTATTTTTTGGTTTATAATCCAACGACTTTGATGATATGAAAATCAGAATCTATTTACTATATATATATATATATCTTATATTTACTTTTTTTCTTCCTAAAATTAATTAAACACATCCGACAAAAATTTAAACCAACTCATAGACCTAACTCATTTGGTAAAATCCTGACCGAACTTGACCCATGAGAAACTTATCTCAATCAATCCGAAACCTGATCGACTCGAAAAATCAGATGACCCGATATGTAATATTTTTATTATTTTATTATACAAACTAAAAACTTATAATATACTTTATTAAATTACAATAATATTATGATTTTACTATAAACATTATTTTATCATAGAAGAAGCTATAAAGATCATTAAAAATGACATTCTTGATCCGTTGACTTACCCCAACCTGATATGAATCCGTCTTAACCCCGCACAATCTAGACTAAAAACAAACACCAACCCTCTTGATCCATTTACTAGACATAATTAAAATAATTTTTTCACTATTATTAAAATACTATCTAATTGGTCTGATTGATTTCACCCAACACTTACAAATAGAAGACTAGAATTAAAAGTCATCAGATTTTCTTATTTTAGGAAAAGGTAAATAATGATATATAAATATTAAATTCCGGTTCCATGTCATCAAAGTCGTCAAATTTAAATAGATTACTTGTGTTGAGAAATCGCGTTAATTTCAATAACACTCGTCGTTCTTTATAACGTCGCATTTTATATTTAACATCGAGTGTCTTCCTCCTCACATATGATAAATTCATATGCTTGTGTGACGTTGGAGTGGTGGAAATTATAGTCAAGCAAGCAATTAGTTTTCCAAATACATAAACGAAGATACAAAATCTAATCTATATTGTACATATGGTTTAAAGTAAATCACTCCGTCTTCTAGAAAATATGAGATCTTGACAACTTCAATCTACATCTCTTTTTATAGGAATAATAAGGTTTCAAATTAAATACGATAGACTTAAATCATTTAACTAGATGACATTGAGACTCCGACAAAGTTACACAATTACAAATTGGTTATTTATAGAATAGGGGGCTTTCTTGATAGTTGATAGCAAGATAACATTTTTGTATTTGGTTCCAATAAGCAATGCTAAAATCGACATATTTTAAAGAAGACTTTGATGTGCCAAATGACCCTTTATCATTGAATAAATTTCTTAAGGAACCTTCTAAATATTTCGAATGCAATTAATGATTGTAACACTACATGTTGAATGAATGTCATATCTAAAGTTTGTTATGAATCTAGATCATAAATCTCATTATTTGATTCCTAACAATAAAACCATAGACGATGATCCATTAAATCCAACTGGTCTATCAAAAACTTAAAAGGTCAACTTATTTGTACTAGAAAGGTGTTTCATTTGTCTTCTATTAGTTTATTAGTTTTGATAAAAGGACTCGAATTACCCGAAAAAAGTTAAGAGATTGTATAGGAGAGGAAATATCTGACTATGTTATCAAAATTAATAGAAAATATGAAAGAAGTACATCTGAATATAACATTATGTCGTGTATGCTAAAGGTTCCATCCAAAAAGGAATTTCCACCAAAAAAAAGAGTTCAAGAATGACAATGCGGTTATTCTGCAGGAAAGAGAACAAGAATTATCGTATGTTCATTATCTTTCGTATATTCAATACTTTCTTGTTTTCATAAAGGTTAAATTACCTAAAATAACACCAACTATCATTTACTTACTCAAAGTAATACGACATTTTATATTAGCTAGTTTTATACCAACTTCTAATGTATCAACCATATATAATATGAAAGTATTTTTGGTGTATAATCCAACGACTTTGATGATATGAAAATCAAAATCTATTGACTATATATATATATATCTTCTTATTTACTTTTCCTTCCTAAAATTAATTAAAACACATCCGACAAAAATTTAAACCAACCCATAGACCTAACTCATTTGGTAAAATCCTGACCGAACTTGACCCATGAGAAACTTATCTCAATCAATCCGAAAACTGATCGACGCGAAAATCAATGACCTGATATGTAATGTTTTTATTATATAAACTAAAAATTATAATATATTTTTATTAAAATTCCAATAATATTATCATTTTACTATAAACATTATTTTTATCATAGAAGAAACTATAAAAATCATTACAAATTACATTCTTGATCCGTTAACTTACCCCAACCTGATATGAATCTGTCTTAAACCCGCACGACTAGACTAAAAACAAACACCAACCCTCCCGATCCACATTTACCAGGCATAGTTAAATAATTTTTCACTATTATTAAAATACTATCTAATTAGTCCGATTGATTTCACCAAACACTTACCCATACAAGACTAGAATTAAAAGTCATCAGATTTTCTTATTTTAGGAAAACGTAAATAATGATATATAATCATAAATTCCGGTTCCATGTCATCAAAGTCGTCAAATTTAAATAGATTACTTGTGTTGAGAAATCGCATTATTTTCAATAACACTCGTCGTCTTTATCGCGTCGCATTTTTATATTTAACATTGAGTGTCTTTCTCCTCGCATATGATAAAATAGAATTATGTTGCCCGTGCTTCGCATGTGCCTTATATATATATCAATATTTTAGATTATGTGATGAGTTTATTTATGTTTCACGTAGGTATAATTCTAGTTTATTTCATACAATGTTAAATAGGTCTAATATTAATAATATATATATATTCATGTAGGTCTAATTCTAATTTGTTTTATAGAATTTTGAATAGGTCTAATTATAAATTATTCCTCTTCCTCTACAAATGAATTTGGGCCTTTTACACGAAAAACTGTACCAACGCAAATCTGGTCTGAGTAAACATAGCTAAGCAACATTATTAGGGTATAATTAAATGTGGACTTTCTACAAATTAAATGTATATTAGGATCATATTAGTGTTTTTTGTATCCCCTAAAATTATGTATTGAGTTTAATTTATGTTTCACATAGGTGTAATTCTGGTTTATTTCATACAATGTTAATAAGTCTAATATTAATATTATAAATATATTCATGTAGGCCTTATATAATCATCTATTTATTGTATACACGAACATCTATTTATATTATATAATATACTCTCATATCAGATGATTAAGTGATATATATCTTGTATGATATAGCTGCGAATAATTAGATGTTCCAAATATTTGAGGCTCAAATATATCGATGATTGAATTATCCATTGGACATATTCTTTTTGTTGGGCTTAGGTGGATGCCACAACTAAGAATCTATTGATTTTAATTTGATTATTAGTTTTTTAGATTGAGTATTAGATGTGGGCCTTTTACATAATTATGGTATAATTAATGTGTATTAGGATCACATTTAGTTTTTTTGCATCCTCTAAGATTATAGTACAATGTTAAATAGGTCTAATATTAATACTAAATATATTCATGTAGGTCTTATATAATCATCTATTTTTGTTATACATGAACATCTATTTATATTATATAATATACTCTCATATCAGATGATTAAGTGATATATATATCTTGTATGATATAGGTGCGAATAATTAGATGTTCTAAATATTTGAGGCTCAAATATTTTGATGATTGAATTATCCATTGAGCTATTTCTTTTTGTTGGGCTTAGGTGGATAACACAAATAAGAATATATTGATATTGATTTTGATTATTAGTTTGTTTAGATTTAGTATTAGATGTGGGCCTTTTACATAATTAGGATATAATTAATGTGTATTAGGATCACATTTAGTGTTTTTCGCACGAGCCTTATATATGTCAATATTTTAGCTTATATGATGAGTTTAATTTATCTTACACGTAGGTGTAATTCTAGTTTATTTCATACAATGTTAAATAGGTCTAATATTAATACTATAAATATATTCATGTAGGTCTCTTTCTAATTTAATATATACAATTTTAAATAGGTCTAATTATAATATTATAATCATCTATTTATTGTATACATGAACATCTATTTATATTATATAATATACTCTCATATCAGATGATTAAGTGATAAATATATCTTGTATGATATAGCTGCGAATAATTAGATGTTCCAAATATTTGAGACTCAAATATTTCGATGATTGAATTATCCATTGTGCCTATTCTTTTTGTTGGCTTATGTGGATGACACAAATAATATCTATTGATTTTGATTATTAGTTTTTTTTTAGATTGAGTATTAGATGTGGGGCATTTTACACAATTAGGGTAAATTAATGTGTATTATGATCACATTTAGTGTTTTTTGCATTCCCTAATATTATAGTATACTAGAATCTTGTTGCTCGTGCTTCGCACGGGCCTTATATATGTCAATATATTAGCTTATGTGATGAGTTTAATTTATGTTTCACGTAGGTGTAATTCTAGATTAATTTCATACAATGTTATATAGGTCTAATATTAATACTATAAATATATTCATGTAGGTCTAATTCTAATTTATTTTTATACAATTTTAAGCACGGGCCTAATATATGTCAATATTTTAGCTTATGTGATGAGTTTAATTTATGTTTCACATAGGTGTAATTCTAGTTTATTTCATACAATGTTAAATAGGTCTAATATTAATACTATAAACATATTCATGTAGGTCTAATTCTAATTTATTTTATACAATTTTAAGCACGGGCCTTATATATGTCAATATTTTAGCTTATGTGAAGAGTTAATTTATGTTTCACGTAGGTGTAATTCTAGTTTATTTCATACAATGTGAAATAGGTCTAATATTAATACTATAAACATATTCATGCAGGTCTAATTCTAATTTTTGTATACAATTTTAAATAGGTCTAATTATAATATTATATAATCTATTTATTGTATACACGAACATCTATTTATATTATATAATACACTCACATATCAAATAATTAAGTGACATATATATATATATGTCTTGTATGATATAGATGTTGAATAATTAGACGTTCGAAATATTTGAGAGACAAATATTTCGATGGATTGAATTATCCATTGGGTCTATTTTTTTTGTTGGGATTAGGTGGATGACATAAATAAGAATCTATTTTTATTTATTTTGATTATCAGTTTTTTTAGATTGAGTATTAGATGTGGGCCTTTTACATAATTAGGGTATAATTAATGTGTATTAGGATCACATTTAGTATTTTTTGCATCCCTAAGATTATAGTATATTAGATTAGATATTAGATAGATTAGATAAGGGTATAATTAATGTGTATTAGGATCACATTTAGTGTTTTTTGCATCCCCTAAGCACATGCCTTATATATGTCAATAATTTAGCTTATGTGATGAGTTTAATTTATGTTTCATGTGGGTGTAATTCTAGTTTATTTCATACAATGTTAAATAAGTCTAATATTAATACTATAAATATATTCATGTAGGTCTAATTCTAATTTATTTTATACAATTTTAAATAGGTCTAATATAAATATTATAATCATCTATTTATTGTATACACCAACATCTATTTATTATATAATATACTCTCATATTAGATGATTAAGTGATATATATATCTTGTATGATATAGTTGCGAATAATTAGACGTTTCAAATATTTGAGACTCAAATATTTCGATGATTGAATTATCCATTGGGCCTATTCTTTTATTAGGCTTAGGTGGATGACATAAATAAGAATCTATTGATTTTAATTTTGATTATTAGTTTTTTTTAGATTGAGTATTAGATGTGAGTCTTTTACATAAGTAGGATATAATTAATGTGTATTAGGATCACATTTAGTGTTTTTTGCATCCCCTAAGATTATAGTATACTAGGACCTTCGGGTCCGTGCTACGCACATGCCATTTTTTATTTTTTCATTTTTTTGTTTGTTTCCTTTATTTTATCGTGCAGTTTTTTCGATGTTTTTCTTATATTTTCTTTTTCGTGCCCTAGTGGTTTTATTGTTTTATTAATTTTTCTATAAAGAATAATGATACATTAAAATATTATATGAATATTATTATGCTGGTTTTATTGTAGTTACATTTTTTAGTTTTTAACAACCTATCTAATTGACCTAATTAAAATGTTTTCTATACAAAATAATAATACAATTTAAAATACTCTATTAATATTTTAATCTAATTTATTTGATCTATATTTCGAATAATCCACCAACCATATCTAATTTAGGTCATGAAAATGACAATCATTTACTTTTTCTATATGTAAGAGTGTTTATATTAGTGACCTAACACTAATAATTTTCCCTTTTTCATATTCTTAGTGGTGTAATTATTCTAGTTGTGTAAATTGATTTCAGACAAAGGTCACTATTTTGGTATTTTATAAATTTTTATGTCATTGTACTTTATGATATTAGATACTGTAATATATTTGTCTACTAATTCTCATTGTTTTCCTTGAATAAAACTTAAGAACTTTCCAACAACCCTATCTAATTTAGGCCAATAAAATGATAATCATTTAATTTTTATATGCATAATTTTGTTTATATTATTCAGTCAACGTAATAATTTTTTTCTCCATATTGTTAGTGGTGTAGTTATTGTGTAAATTGATTTGAACAAAGGTCACTTATTTCGGTCGTCTTTTTATTTTGATATCTTTGTAGTTCATGATATTAGATACTATAATATATTTGTCTACTCAATCTAATTCTTTTCCTCAAATAAAACTTAGGAGTCTATTTATTTGAATTTACAATATTACGTTGTACCATGCCGGTTGGTGAGAAAAACATAGAAAAAAAACTACACAATAAAATAAAGGAAACAAACAAAAAATACGAAAAAAGAAACAATGGAAGATCCTAGTAAAAAGGCAAAGGG
Organism: Phyllobates terribilis; assembly: GCF_046119375.1. Taxonomy (NCBI): domain Eukaryota; kingdom Metazoa; phylum Chordata; class Amphibia; order Anura; family Dendrobatidae; genus Phyllobates; species Phyllobates terribilis. Next base: position 6,113 of record NW_027369624.1, on the reverse strand, counting down.
ATTTATATTTTGGTGTACCGTGTTCCCTAGTGCAGCGTGAGCACGACCAAGGTTGTAGCAATTGAGTCAGTGCCTTGTCCATTTGTGGTCGTGGAGCTCCAACGCGGTTCATTGTTTCAGACTTGTTCCTTGTTGATGCGTTGTAGAGGAAGGAATTGAGGTGGGTATGATCTTGAGTGGTGTGTTTGTAGGGATATATATACACATCCGTGGTTTAGTATTGTGGAAGTTGAATAGTTTCTGAAACCCCATGGCTGAGATTTTTAATGGTGATTTCCCAAAAGTCATAGTTGAGAACTTTAATGGTTATTTAGGGCATATGGTGTTTAAGTTGACTGAGGATCTCAATGGTCCAATTTATGTAATGTTTTTTTAATTGTTTTGACAGGCGTAAAACGGTCGCTGTTTCCTATCAAAGATAATCCAACTAAACAATTCACTAGTAAAGTGGTAAGTCGGAGTTGAATCCCAAGAGAGCCACAATGATAGCTTGTTTCTATTATGTTACCAGTAGTAACTAGGGGGTTTTGTATGTTGTTATCTAAACTAGCAATATTAAAACGATGATTGTTGGATTTGTAAACTTATAACGATGGAAAGCTCACTCTTTTAGCATCAGCGCATTATTCTTATAAGAAAGTTGATCATTGAATTCTCTTAATCCTATATTATTAACTAAATAATCCAGTTGTCCTACTCTTTGTTCGTAATTAACAACTAGTCCAAATAGTCCTAGAAACCTTGTTGTAAGAAATAACCACAGAAAATCCTAAGGTTCAAAAGCGCAACAACATAAAGATCAAAGATAAGTAGGCCTATGCAATACCATTGGCAAATCACCGATACTCAACATAGGTTTATAATCTCTACAAAATAAGCACTCGCAAATAGTCTATGCTAATTCTGATTGCTACCTAAAAGACAAGACTTTTCAAATCTAATTATCAAGCCTAGCAATATGAATGAATAATAATCAACCTAGTTGTACACCTAGATAAAATCAAGATCAAACAATAGACAATAAATCACAAGAGATCATAAAACAATTCTGAATTAAACTTAGAACAATAACATAAGAATTCTCACAAACATATCCTAGAATAATGGCTTCAACCTAAGAGTGAACTAGTAGGATCTTAGCCAGACATAGCCAAGAGAAAGCAATACATAATTATGATGAAACTAACCAAGAATGAAGGTGAAAATGGCACAAAGGTGGGAGCTTTATTCTTGGCTGCTGAATTTCTAAGGATGAATTGTAAAAGTGAACATAGGTCTCTCTAACCTAAAAACTAAAGGTTTATATAGTATCTAATGATAGGGAAATAAAAATAACTAAAAAGAAATAATAAAGTAGGGGAAAATAGATCAGATTTCGGCCTTTTGACCGCAATTGGGCCGATCCGTTGTCTGCGGTCTCGATCGAGACTTTTGAGTCTCAATCGCGAATTGGCCCCAGTTCTCAGAGTCGGCGTGGGTCTCGATCGCGAATTCGGGGTCTCGATCGCGAAATGTCTACTGAGGCAAAGTCTCGATCACGCCTTTTGGGTCTTGGTTGAGACATCTTCTCTGTGGCTCGTTCTCGGTCGTGGCACCTCCTCTCGGTTGTGAGGCCTTCTCTCGAACTGGTCTTCGGTCTTCTACAAGCTTCGAGGCAGCTCGGCTTCCCCTTCAGGGCTTCTCCATGGGGGTAGGTGTGGTATCCTTCTCTCTAGCTCCGTCCCAAGTGCACTAAAAGTGAGTACAAACGGGATCTCCGTAATAAGACCACAAAATAACGCTTATGAGCATCCCGCAAATCCATAAATGAACACCATACCGGATTCCGAGAATACCACTCAATAAGCACCTAAACACCACTAATCCTAAGCTAATAGTCGCTAGTTAACACCATATAATAAGCTCCTATCAAACCTCCCCACACTTAAACCTTGCTCGTCCTCGAGTAAGCAAAATAAAACTCATTCCTCCTAAAAGCACAAAGGTCTACAGTAAGTGTAGAGAAAGATTGCTAGCAATTATACTTCAAACTCCAAGTGTATCGAGCACTATCCTAACTCCGATCTATCTCCTTATGTCTCCGAGATGTCCTGCCCAAAACCCTCCTTATTTCTCCACTTCATATGTCACCACTCCAATACAATAGTAAAATCGAACCAAGTGGTGTGCGTTTAAGAACATGTGGAATTCCTAATCTCCTCTAAGGGTAAGGGTACATAAATATAACATAATAAAGATAAAATCGACTCTCCCACTTGCTTATACACTTCTTATTCCTCCTCTTAAAGTACTGTCCTAAACCACTAGATAATGTAACAAATCCACTAATCACAACCACCAATCCTAATTCAAAAATCTGCATAGTACAACCACAACAATATGCATCAAACTCCAAGAAATAGAAATCTTATCCTAGAATCTAACACAACCACCAATGATATGTAGCAAACTAATGAACTATCGAACGGTAAGCATGTTAAGTGTGGATAACAATACGCTCATAAATAAAGAGATAAAAGGCCAAAACTAACTCCTTATACCTCCTTGGTGAATCCTAAAAACCCGAGACATCCTTCAACTCCCTTCTTATGTCTCCGACGCCAAGATATGTAATCAATAAAATCAATCACAAAACAAAGTAAATTCGGCGCCCTTTCGGGTTCACCAAAATCTAAGTAGTAGGAACTTTTCTTTTCTTTTCTTTTTATTTTTATTTTTCAGGCACCAACCTTTTCCTTTTTATTCAATTCTTACTTGCCTGGTTTTTATTCTTTTTATATATATTTTTTATTTTTTATTTTTTAAATATTTTTAATTTTTGTTGGAGCCCCCCTTTTCGATCCATTCCTTTTTTACTCTCATGGGGTTTTTCTTGATTTTTTCTTTAAAACTAAAAACGATGCAAATGTTCAAGCAACATAAATCCTGGTACAGACTCGATTGAAAAAACAATTAAAACAGTTCATCAAAGACTCTAAAAACATAAATAGTAAGCGGAATAGTAAGAGAAAAACAAAATCAGCCCCATAAACCTCCTTGGTACGTCAACTCCTCTCCCCACACTTGAATAACGCATTGTCCTCAATGCAGCAAAAGAGGACATCATAAAAAGGGAAGGGGGAGAAGGTACCACAATCACTCCTCAGCTTCATCCGATTCGTACTCTGAAGTAGATCATATCTCGGTCGAGATCCATAACTCGCGGTCGCGACAAATGTACTGGAACGAATTCTCGGTCGTGACCCCTTGGTCGCGATCACGACAGTGATGACTTTGGGTGGTTTTGTGATGGTTCGAGTACTACAATGGCGTCCTAACTGCTAGCTCCGCGATTCTAAAAACAATAAAAACAAAACAAACTAAACTAATGGGATTAACGTTAGTAAAAATACCTCGGGTTGCCTCCGATCAGCGCCTTAGTTAACGTCGTGGCACGACGTAGAACGATTCAACCAGCGTCTTTCGATCTCTTCAGGATCGCATCATCTAACAACATCTTCTTGAACCACGGATGGAAAAGGTTTGAACCTTAGACCATTCTCTTCCTTGACCACCCATACTTGCTTGGGCTTCTTTTGCGCATTACTCTCCCCACACTTAGACTTCCCCTTGGGTTTTGTTTTCGCCTTTTTCGTACCCTGCACAATAGTTTTAGCAGGTTTCTTTCCCTAGGTGGTTAGTGAGGTGAGGCTACTGCCCAAAACAACATGCGAGCCTATTTTTTAGGTTCGATAACATCTGCAATACAAAATACCGAGCCATCATTCAGGGATTTTGTCGTAGTCTCATATATATTATAATTGACAAAATCCCCGTCCAACTCGAACGTAAGCGCCCCGGTATCTAGGTCTATTTTTGTTTTAGCTGTCCCCATAAAGGGTCTACCTAGTAGAACCGGTACAGCCTGAGTATCATGAACGTCATCGAGTACATAAAAATCTGCAGGGAATAAAAGTTCCTCGACCATAACCAACACATCTTCGACTAACCCTTTCGGGTAAATCGTAGACCCGTTAGTTAATTGAAGCACTATCCTTGTCCTACTCATGGACCCTAGTTCTAATGATTTATACAACGAATAAGGTAAAACATTAATAGATGCTCCTAGATCTAGCATGGCCTTATCGATTTTCATTTTTCCTATGGTGCATGCAATACTCACCATCCCTGGGTCCGCGCGGTTGGCAGCTATCTTTCGTTGGATGGCCGCTGAAACTCTTTCGCTTACTTGGACCTTCTGCCTTCCTTGTAGCTTCTCGCTTTTCTTCTTCGAGCAGAGTTCTTTCAAATGTTTAGCGTAGCGAGGGACATTCTTGATGAGTTCGAGCAGCGGGATATTCACTTTACACTACGAAGCGTTTTGAAAATCTATTTGTAGTCGCGGACATCGGTATCTAGTAGCGGTCGAGAGGGAGAGTCGCGGTCGGGATTGTGTGAACTGGAGCTAAGTCTCAGTCGAGATGTCGAGTCATGGTCGAGACCCTCGGCGATCGAATTTTCGGAAATTTGGGTCCCGTCATCTCGACGAGACTTACAAGTTGCGATCGAGACTTTTCTACTGGGCCGAGTCGCGGTCGAGACCCTCTTGTCTCGGTCGAGACATTGGCTCAGGCACCTTTTCCAGAATCTCATCCTCTACCTTTTCATCGAGTTACTGTCCACCTCATATCATGATTACACTTACATTCTCCCTTGGAGCTGCGATAGTTTGCGATGGAAGCTTTCCCGAATTCTGTTGTTGCAAGTTGTTCACCGCCTCCGCTATTTGTGCGGCCTGTTTCTTTAGGTTGTGTATGCTGGATTCGGTTGTTTGAACATGGGTGGTGAAGTGTTTGGTCAAGGACTCGAGCATTTCCCTCATAGATGGTTCATCGGATATCGGTTGATATGGAGCGCGGTATTGGTTGTTGTATGGATATTGTCGATTTTGCGCCCTAGACGAGTCTCCCCATCTAAAACCGGGATGATCATTACCTCTCGGATTGTAATTGTTATTCTCTCGCTGATTATAGTTGTTGTTGTTCTAAAAACGAGGTCTAGGAGGTCCGAAACCTCCTGCAGCGTGTACTTCAGCGATAGTCTGGTCCTGGAGTTGCGGGCACATGTCGGTAGGATGACTCTCGTTCGCACAGATACCACATAATCTCGCAGGTTTCTGATTTCCGATGGCGATGTTCTTGATCATACTCTTAAGTTCAGCTATTTCACTCTTCCATCCGGGCTCTCCGGAATCCACAGTGTTTATTCCTTTCCTTGCATAAGTCCTTCCAAAACTTCTCAATCCCTCAACAATCTCATTTAGTCGCGCCCTAGCTTTGGCGGGAGTCAAATTCAGCACACTCCCGTTACACGCAGCGTCACTAACCTCCTTTCATTATCTAGTAACCCATTATAGAGGTGGGTCACCAAATCTTTCTCCTCAATCCATGAAATGGGCAGCTCACACACAGTCTCGCGAACCTTTCAACGTAGTCATACATCGTCTCAACGTCCTGCTGTTCCACCATTGCAATAGCTCTTTTCAACGCAACCACCTTCTTGGACGGGAAATACTTACTCAAGAAAGCTTTGTGAAGTTTCTCCCATGTGTCGATACTTCCGATGGGTAGCAAATAATACCATTGACGCGCGTTGTCTTTCAGCGTAAGACCGAAATCTCTCATCTTGATTTGCTCGTCGGTGACGTTACTCGGCTTACTACAGCTGCAGATGTCGTGGAACTCACTAGATGCATAACCGGGTCTTCCCCAACTGATCCATGAAACTTTGGTAGCAAATTGATGAAGCCGGTCTTTAGTTCGAACGTGACGCCGGCATTCAGCGCATGCAACGTCACTCCTAGATGTTGTTGCGTCAAATCAGGGTTCGTAAGCTCGCCCAACGTTCTGGCAGCCATCAATTCGATCACTAGATTTTGTAGAGATTCTCGTAGATTGCGTAGATGCGTCCGCTCTATCTCTGGAATGAAATCAAGCAAATCTGAATTAGTGGCGCGAGTGTGGACCATAAGATAGGTCCACACCAAGATAAAACAAAAAGAAACAAACTATAACAGTTGGCTCCCCGGCAACGGCGCCAAAATTTGACAAGCGTAAAACGGTCGCTGTTTCCTA
>NW_027369623.1:0-41341 GCF_046119375.1 Phyllobates terribilis | reverse complement strand
AATGTGGAGATATTACTGTTTGTGCATTTACAATATTCATTGATTTTTGCCATTGAAAAACATGTTTTTCATATACCAGAAATGTTTGAAGCTACTGACTGAATGAAAGGAGCTGGCATCTCACTCTCTTTGAATCTTCTTTATCATGCTAGGATTAACAGGAAAAAGCTAAAAATTTCAGAATTGCACCGTGCAATGTGGAGATATTACTGTTTGTGCATTTACAATATTCATTGATTTTTGCCATTGAAAAACATGTTTTTCATATACCAGAAATGTTTGAAGCTACTGACTGAATGAAAGGAGCTGGCATCTCACTCTCTTTGAATCTTCTTTATCATGCTAGGATTAGCAGGAAAAAGCAAAAAATTTCAGAATTGCACCTTGCAATGTGGAGATATTACTGTTTGTGCATTTACAATATTCATTGATTTTTGCCATTGAAAAACATGTTTTTCATATACCAGAAATGTTTGAAGCTACTGACTGAATGAAAGGAGCTGGCATCTCACTCTCTTTGAATCTTCTTTATCATGCTAGGATTAACAGGAAAAAGCAAAAAATTTCAGAATTGCACCTTGCAATGTGGAGATATTACTGTTTGTGCATTTACAATATTCATTGATTTTTGCCATTGAAAAACATGTTTTTCATATACCAGAAATGTTTGAAGCTACTGACTGAATGAAAGGAGCTGGCATCTCACTCTCTTTGAATCTTCTTTATCATGCTAGGATTAACAGGAAAAAGCTAAAAATTTCAGAATTGCACCGTGCAATGTGGAGATATTACTGTTTGTGCATTTACAATATTCATTGATTTTTGCCATTGAAAAACATGTTTTTCATATACCAGAAATGATTGAAGCTACTGACTGAATGAAAGGAGCTGGCATCTCACTCTCTTTGAATCTTCTTTATCATGCTAGGATTAGCAGGAAAAAGCAAAAAATTTCAGAATTGCACCTTGCAATGTGGAGATATTACTGTTTGTGCATTTACAATATTCATTGATTTTTGCCATTGAAAAACATGTTTTTCATATACCAGAAATGTTTGAAGCTACTGACTGAATGAAAGGAGCTGGCATCTCACTCTCTTTGAATCTTCTTTATCATGCTAGGATTAACAGGAAAAAGCTAAAAATTTCAGAATTGCACCGTGCAATGTGGAGATATTACTGTTTGTGCATTTACAATATTCATTGATTTTTGCCATTGAAAAACATGTTTTTCATATACCAGAAATGTTTGAAGCTACTGACTGAATGAAAGGAGCTGGCATCTCACTCTCTTTGAATCTTCTTTATCATGCTAGGATTAGCAGGAAAAAGCAAAAAATTTCAGAATTGCACCTTGCAATGTGGAGATATTACTGTTTGTGCATTTACAATATTCATTGATTTTTGCCATTGAAAAACATGTTTTTCATATACCAGAAATGTTTGAAGCTACTGACTGAATGAAAGGAGCTGGCATCTCACTCTCTTTGAATCTTCTTTATCATGCTAGGATTAACAGGAAAAAGCTAAAAATTTCAGAATTGCACCGTGCAATGTGGAGATATTACTGTTTGTGCATTTACAATATTCATTGATTTTTGCCATTGAAAAACATGTTTTTCATATACCAGAAATGTTTGAAGCTACTGACTGAATGAAAGGAGCTGGCATCTCACTCTCTTTGAATCTTCTTTATCATGCTAGGATTAACAGGAAAAAGCTAAAAATTTCAGAATTGCACCGTGCAATGTGGAGATATTACTGTTTGTGCATTTACAATATTCATTGATTTTTGCCATTGAAAAACATGTTTTTCATATACCAGAAATGTTTGAAGCTACTGACTGAATGAAAGGAGCTGGCATCTCACTCTCTTTGAATCTTCTTTATCATGCTAGGATTAGCAGGAAAAAGCAAAACATTTCAGAATTGCACCTTGCAATGTGGAGATATTACTGTTTGTGCATTTACAATATTCATTGATTTTTGCCATTGAAAAACATGTTTTTCATATACCAGAAATGTTTGAAGCTACTGACTGAATGAAAGTAGCTGGCATCTCACTCTCTTTGAATCTTCTTTATCATGCTAGGATTAACAGGAAAAAGCTAAAAATTTCAGAATTGCACCGTGCAATGTGGAGATATTACTGTTTGTGCATTTACAATATTCATTGATTTTTGCCATTGAAAAACGTTTTTCATATACCAGAAATGTTTGAAGCTACTGACTGAATGAAAGGAGCTGGCATCTCACTCTCTTTGAATCTTCTTTATCATGCTAGGATTAGCAGGAAAAAGCAAAAAATTTCAGAATTGCACCTTGCAATGTGGAGATATTACTGTTTGTGCATTTACAATATTCATTGATTTTTGCCATTGAAAAACGTTTTTCATATACCAGAAATGTTTGAAGCTACTGACTGAATGAAAGGAGCTGGCATCTCACTCTCTTTGAATCTTCTTTATCATGCTAGGATTAACAGGAAAAAGCAAAAATTTCAGAATTGCACCTTGCAATGTGGAGATATTACTGTTTGTGCATTTACAATATTCATTGATTTTTGCCATTGAAAAACATGTTTTTCATATACCAGAAATGTTTGAAGCTACTGACTGAATGAAAGGAGCTGGCATCTCACTCTCTTTGAATCTTCTTTATCATGCTAGGATTAACAGGAAAAAGCTAAAAATTTCAGAATTGCACCGTGCAATGTGGAGATATTACTGTTTGTGCATTTACAATATTCATTGATTTTTGCCATTGAAAAACATGTTTTTCATATACCAGAAATGATTGAAGCTACTGACTGAATGAAAGGAGCTGGCATCTCACTCTCTTTGAATCTTCTTTATCATGCTAGGATTAGCAGGAAAAAGCAAAAAATTTCAGAATTGCACCTTGCAATGTGGAGATATTACTGTTTGTGCATTTACAATATTCATTGATTTTTGCCATTGAAAAACATGTTTTTCATATACCAGAAATGTTTGAAGCTACTGACTGAATGAAAGGAGCTGGCATCTCACTCTCTTTGAATCTTCTTTATCATGCTAGGATTAACAGGAAAAAGCAAAAAATTTCAGAATTGCACCTTGCAATGTGGAGATATTACTGTTTGTGCATTTACAATATTCATTGATTTTTGCCATTGAAAAACATGTTTTTCATATACCAGAAATGTTTGAAGCTACTGACTGAATGAAAGGAGCTGGCATCTCACTCTCTTTGAATCTTCTTTATCATGCTAGGATTAACAGGAAAAAGCTAAAAATTTCAGAATTGCACCGTGCAATGTGGAGATATTACTGTTTGTGCATTTACAATATTCATTGATTTTTGCCATTGAAAAACATGTTTTTCATATACCAGAAATGTTTGAAGCTACTGACTGAATGAAAGGAGCTGGCATCTCACTCTCTTTGAATCTTCTTTATCATGCTAGGATTAGCAGGAAAAAGCAAAAAATTTCAGAATTGCACCTTGCAATGTGGAGATATTACTGTTTGTGCATTTACAATATTCATTGATTTTTGCCATTGAAAAACGTTTTTCATATACCAGAAATGTTTGAAGCTACTGACTGAATGAAAGGAGCTGGCATCTCACTCTCTTTGAATCTTCTTTATCATGCTAGGATTAACAGGAAAAAGCAAAAAATTTCAGAATTGCACCTTGCAATGTGGAGATATTACTGTTTGTGCATTTACAATATTCATTGATTTTTGCCATTGAAAAACATGTTTTTCATATACCAGAAATGTTTGAAGCTACTGACTGAATGAAAGGAGCTGGCATCTCACTCTCTTTGAATCTTCTTTATCATGCTAGGATTAACAGGAAAAAGCTAAAAATTTCAGAATTGCACCGTGCAATGTGGAGATATTACTGTTTGTGCATTTACAATATTCATTGATTTTTGCCATTGAAAAACATGTTTTTCATATACCAGAAATGTTTGAAGCTACTGACTGAATGAAAGGAGCTGGCATCTCACTCTCTTTGAATCTTCTTTATCATGCTAGGATTAGCAGGAAAAAGCAAAAAATTTCAGAATTGCACCTTGCAATGTGGAGATATTACTGTTTGTGCATTTACAATATTCATTGATTTTTGCCATTGAAAAACATGTTTTTCATATACCAGAAATGTTTGAAGCTACTGACTGAATGAAAGGAGCTGGCATCTCACTCTCTTTGAATCTTCTTTATCATGCTAGGATTAACAGGAAAAAGCTAAAAATTTCAGAATTGCACCGTGCAATGTGGAGATATTACTGTTTGTGCATTTACAATATTCATTGATTTTTGCCATTGAAAAACATGTTTTTCATATACCAGAAATGTTTGAAGCTACTGACTGAATGAAAGGAGCTGGCATCTCACTCTCTTTGAATCTTCTTTATCATGCTAGGATTAACAGGAAAAAGCTAAAAATTTCAGAATTGCACCGTGCAATGTGGAGATATTACTGTTTGTGCATTTACAATATTCATTGATTTTTGCCATTGAAAAACATGTTTTTCATATACCAGAAATGTTTGAAGCTACTGACTGAATGAAAGGAGCTGGCATCTCACTCTCTTTGAATCTTCTTTATCATGCTAGGATTAGCAGGAAAAAGCAAAACATTTCAGAATTGCACCTTGCAATGTGGAGATATTACTGTTTGTGCATTTACAATATTCATTGATTTTTGCCATTGAAAAACATGTTTTTCATATACCAGAAATGTTTGAAGCTACTGACTGAATGAAAGGAGCTGGCATCTCACTCTCTTTGAATCTTCTTTATCATGCTAGGATTAACAGGAAAAAGCTAAAAATTTCAGAATTGCACCGTGCAATGTGGAGATATTACTGTTTGTGCATTTACAATATTCATTGATTTTTGCCATTGAAAAACATGTTTTTCATATACCAGAAATGATTGAAGCTACTGACTGAATGAAAGGAGCTGGCATCTCACTCTCTTTGAATCTTCTTTATCATGCTAGGATTAGCAGGAAAAAGCAAAAAATTTCAGAATTGCACCTTGCAATGTGGAGATATTACTGTTTGTGCATTTACAATATTCATTGATTTTTGCCATTGAAAAACATGTTTTTCATATACCAGAAATGTTTGAAGCTACTGACTGAATGAAAGGAGCTGGCATCTCACTCTCTTTGAATCTTCTTTATCATGCTAGGATTAACAGGAAAAAGCAAAAAATTTCAGAATTGCACCTTGCAATGTGGAGATATTACTGTTTGTGCATTTACAATATTCATTGATTTTTGCCATTGAAAAACATGTTTTTCATATACCAGAAATGTTTGAAGCTACTGACTGAATGAAAGGAGCTGGCATCTCACTCTCTTTGAATCTTCTTTATCATGCTAGGATTAACAGGAAAAAGCTAAAAATTTCAGAATTGCACCGTGCAATGTGGAGATATTACTGTTTGTGCATTTACAATATTCATTGATTTTTGCCATTGAAAAACATGTTTTTCATATACCAGAAATGTTTGAAGCTACTGACTGAATGAAAGGAGCTGGCATCTCACTCTCTTTGAATCTTCTTTATCATGCTAGGATTAGCAGGAAAAAGCAAAAAATTTCAGAATTGCACCTTGCAATGTGGAGATATTACTGTTTGTGCATTTACAATATTCATTGATTTTTGCCATTGAAAAACGTTTTTCATATACCAGAAATGTTTGAAGCTACTGACTGAATGAAAGGAGCTGGCATCTCACTCTCTTTGAATCTTCTTTATCATGCTAGGATTAACAGGAAAAAGCAAAAAATTTCAGAATTGCACCTTGCAATGTGGAGATATTACTGTTTGTGCATTTACAATATTCATTGATTTTTGCCATTGAAAAACATGTTTTTCATATACCAGAAATGTTTGAAGCTACTGACTGAATGAAAGGAGCTGGCATCTCACTCTCTTTGAATCTTCTTTATCATGCTAGGATTAACAGGAAAAAGCTAAAAATTTCAGAATTGCACCGTGCAATGTGGAGATATTACTGTTTGTGCATTTACAATATTCATTGATTTTTGCCATTGAAAAACATGTTTTTCATATACCAGAAATGTTTGAAGCTACTGACTGAATGAAAGGAGCTGGCATCTCACTCTCTTTGAATCTTCTTTATCATGCTAGGATTAGCAGGAAAAAGCAAAAAATTTCAGAATTGCACCTTGCAATGTGGAGATATTACTGTTTGTGCATTTACAATATTCATTGATTTTTGCCATTGAAAAACATGTTTTTCATATACCAGAAATGTTTGAAGCTACTGACTGAATGAAAGGAGCTGGCATCTCACTCTCTTTGAATCTTCTTTATCATGCTAGGATTAACAGGAAAAAGCTAAAAATTTCAGAATTGCACCGTGCAATGTGGAGATATTACTGTTTGTGCATTTACAATATTCATTGATTTTTGCCATTGAAAAACATGTTTTTCATATACCAGAAATGTTTGAAGCTACTGACTGAATGAAAGGAGCTGGCATCTCACTCTCTTTGAATCTTCTTTATCATGCTAGGATTAACAGGAAAAAGCTAAAAATTTCAGAATTGCACCGTGCAATGTGGAGATATTACTGTTTGTGCATTTACAATATTCATTGATTTTTGCCATTGAAAAACATGTTTTTCATATACCAGAAATGTTTGAAGCTACTGACTGAATGAAAGGAGCTGGCATCTCACTCTCTTTGAATCTTCTTTATCATGCTAGGATTAGCAGGAAAAAGCAAAACATTTCAGAATTGCACCTTGCAATGTGGAGATATTACTGTTTGTGCATTTACAATATTCATTGATTTTTGCCATTGAAAAACATGTTTTTCATATACCAGAAATGTTTGAAGCTACTGACTGAATGAAAGTAGCTGGCATCTCACTCTCTTTGAATCTTCTTTATCATGCTAGGATTAACAGGAAAAAGCTAAAAATTTCAGAATTGCACCGTGCAATGTGGAGATATTACTGTTTGTGCATTTACAATATTCATTGATTTTTGCCATTGAAAAACGTTTTTCATATACCAGAAATGTTTGAAGCTACTGACTGAATGAAAGGAGCTGGCATCTCACTCTCTTTGAATCTTCTTTATCATGCTAGGATTAGCAGGAAAAAGCAAAAAATTTCAGAATTGCACCTTGCAATGTGGAGATATTACTGTTTGTGCATTTACAATATTCATTGATTTTTGCCATTGAAAAACGTTTTTCATATACCAGAAATGTTTGAAGCTACTGACTGAATGAAAGGAGCTGGCATCTCACTCTCTTTGAATCTTCTTTATCATGCTAGGATTAACAGGAAAAAGCAAAAAATTTCAGAATTGCACCTTGCAATGTGGAGATATTACTGTTTGTGCATTTACAATATTCATTGATTTTTGCCATTGAAAAACATGTTTTTCATATACCAGAAATGTTTGAAGCTACTGACTGAATGAAAGGAGCTGGCATCTCACTCTCTTTGAATCTTCTTTATCATGCTAGGATTAACAGGAAAAAGCTAAAAATTTCAGAATTGCACCGTGCAATGTGGAGATATTACTGTTTGTGCATTTACAATATTCATTGATTTTTGCCATTGAAAAACATGTTTTTCATATACCAGAAATGATTGAAGCTACTGACTGAATGAAAGGAGCTGGCATCTCACTCTCTTTGAATCTTCTTTATCATGCTAGGATTAGCAGGAAAAAGCAAAAAATTTCAGAATTGCACCTTGCAATGTGGAGATATTACTGTTTGTGCATTTACAATATTCATTGATTTTTGCCATTGAAAAACATGTTTTTCATATACCAGAAATGTTTGAAGCTACTGACTGAATGAAAGGAGCTGGCATCTCACTCTCTTTGAATCTTCTTTATCATGCTAGGATTAACAGGAAAAAGCAAAAAATTTCAGAATTGCACCTTGCAATGTGGAGATATTACTGTTTGTGCATTTACAATATTCATTGATTTTTGCCATTGAAAAACATGTTTTTCATATACCAGAAATGTTTGAAGCTACTGACTGAATGAAAGGAGCTGGCATCTCACTCTCTTTGAATCTTCTTTATCATGCTAGGATTAACAGGAAAAAGCTAAAAATTTCAGAATTGCACCGTGCAATGTGGAGATATTACTGTTTGTGCATTTTCAATATTCATTGATTTTTGCCATTGAAAAACATGTTTTTCATATACCAGAAATGTTTGAAGCTACTGACTGAATGAAAGGAGCTGGCATCTCACTCTCTTTGAATCTTCTTTATCATGCTAGGATTAGCAGGAAAAAGCTAAAAATTTCAGAATTGCACCTTGCAATGTGGAGATATTACTGTTTGTGCATTTACAATATTCATTGATTTTTGCCATTGAAAAACATGTTTTTCATATACCAGAAATGTTTGAAGCTACTGACTGAATGAAAGGAGCTGGCATCTCACTCTCTTTGAATCTTCTTTATCATGCTAGGATTAACAGGAAAAAGCTAAAAATTTCAGAATTGCACCGTGCAATGTGGAGATATTACTGTTTGTGCATTTACAATATTCATTGATTTTTGCCATTGAAAAACATGTTTTTCATATACCAGAAATGATTGAAGCTACTGACTGAATGAAAGGAGCTGGCATCTCACTCTCTTTGAATCTTCTTTATCATGCTAGGATTAGCAGGAAAAAGCAAAAAATTTCAGAATTGCACCTTGCAATGTGGAGATATTACTGTTTGTGCATTTACAATATTCATTGATTTTTGCCATTGAAAAACATGTTTTTCATATACCAGAAATGTTTGAAGCTACTGACTGAATGAAAGGAGCTGGCATCTCACTCTCTTTGAATCTTCTTTATCATGCTAGGATTAACAGGAAAAAGCAAAAAATTTCAGAATTGCACCTTGCAATGTGGAGATATTACTGTTTGTGCATTTACAATATTCATTGATTTTTGCCATTGAAAAACATGTTTTTCATATACCAGAAATGTTTGAAGCTACTGACTGAATGAAAGGAGCTGGCATCTCACTCTCTTTGAATCTTCTTTATCATGCTAGGATTAACAGGAAAAAGCTAAAAATTTCAGAATTGCACCGTGCAATGTGGAGATATTACTGTTTGTGCATTTACAATATTCATTGATTTTTGCCATTGAAAAACATGTTTTTCATATACCAGAAATGTTTGAAGCTACTGACTGAATGAAAGGAGCTGGCATCTCACTCTCTTTGAATCTTCTTTATCATGCTAGGATTAGCAGGAAAAAGCAAAAAATTTCAGAATTGCACCTTGCAATGTGGAGATATTACTGTTTGTGCATTTACAATATTCATTGATTTTTGCCATTGAAAAACATGTTTTTCATATACCAGAAATGTTTGAAGCTACTGACTGAATGAAAGGAGCTGGCATCTCACTCTCTTTGAATCTTCTTTATCATGCTAGGATTAACAGGAAAAAGCAAAAAATTTCAGAATTGCACCTTGCAATGTGGAGATATTACTGTTTGTGCATTTACAATATTCATTGATTTTTGCCATTGAAAAACATGTTTTTCATATACCAGAAATGTTTGAAGCTACTGACTGAATGAAAGGAGCTGGCATCTCACTCTCTTTGAATCTTCTTTATCATGCTAGGATTAACAGGAAAAAGCTAAAAATTTCAGAATTGCACCTTGCAATGTGGAGATATTACTGTTTGTGCATTTACAATATTCATTGATTTTTGCCATTGAAAAACATGTTTTTCATATACCAGAAATGTTTGAAGCTACTGACTGAATGAAAGGAGCTGGCATCTCACTCTCTTTGAATCTTCTTTATCATGCTAGGATTAACAGGAAAAAGCTAAAAATTTCAGAATTGCACCGTGCAATGTGGAGATATTACTGTTTGTGCATTTACAATATTCATTGATTTTTGCCATTGAAAAACATGTTTTTCATATACCAGAAATGTTTGAAGCTACTGACTGAATGAAAGGAGCTGGCATCTCACTCTCTTTGAATCTTCTTTATCATGCTAGGATTAGCAGGAAAAAGCAAAAAATTTCAGAATTGCACCTTGCAATGTGGAGATATTACTGTTTGTGCATTTACAATATTCATTGATTTTTGCCATTGAAAAACATGTTTTTCATATACCAGAAATGTTTGAAGCTACTGACTGAATGAAAGGAGCTGGCATCTCACTCTCTTTGAATCTTCTTTATCATGCTAGGATTAACAGGAAAAAGCTAAAAATTTCAGAATTGCACCGTGCAATGTGGAGATATTACTGTTTGTGCATTTACAATATTCATTGATTTTTGCCATTGAAAAACATGTTTTTCATATACCAGAAATGTTTGAAGCTACTGACTGAATGAAAGGAGCTGGCATCTCACTCTCTTTGAATCTTCTTTATCATGCTAGGATTAGCAGGAAAAAGCAAAAAATTTCAGAATTGCACCTTGCAATGTGGAGATATTACTGTTTGTGCATTTACAATATTCATTGATTTTTGCCATTGAAAAACATGTTTTTCATATACCAGAAATGTTTGAAGCTACTGACTGAATGAAAGGAGCTGGCATCTCACTCTCTTTGAATCTTCTTTATCATGCTAGGATTAGCAGGAAAAAGCAAAAAATTTCAGAATTGCACCTTGCAATGTGGAGATATTACTGTTTGTGCATTTACAATATTCATTGATTTTTGCCATTGAAAAACATGTTTTTCATATACCAGAAATGTTTGAAGCTACTGACTGAATGAAAGGAGCTGGCATCTCACTCTCTTTGAATCTTCTTTATCATGCTAGGATTAACAGGAAAAAGCTAAAAATTTCAGAATTGCACCGTGCAATGTGGAGATATTACTGTTTGTGCATTTACAATATTCATTGATTTTTGCCATTGAAAAACATGTTTTTCATATACCAGAAATGTTTGAAGCTACTGACTGAATGAAAGGAGCTGGCATCTCACTCTCTTTGAATCTTCTTTATCATGCTAGGATTAGCAGGAAAAAGCAAAAAATTTCAGAATTGCACCTTGCAATGTGGAGATATTACTGTTTGTGCATTTACAATATTCATTGATTTTTGCCATTGAAAAACATGTTTTTCATATACCAGAAATGTTTGAAGCTACTGACTGAATGAAAGGAGCTGGCATCTCACTCTCTTTGAATCTTCTTTATCATGCTAGGATTAACAGGAAAAAGCTAAAAATTTCAGAATTGCACCGTGCAATGTGGAGATATTACTGTTTGTGCATTTACAATATTCATTGATTTTTGCCATTGAAAAACATGTTTTTCATATACCAGAAATGTTTGAAGCTACTGACTGAATGAAAGGAGCTGGCATCTCACTCTCTTTGAATCTTCTTTATCATGCTAGGATTAACAGGAAAAAGCTAAAAATTTCAGAATTGCACCGTGCAATGTGGAGATATTACTGTTTGTGCATTTACAATATTCATTGATTTTTGCCATTGAAAAACATGTTTTTCATATACCAGAAATGTTTGAAGCTACTGACTGAATGAAAGGAGCTGGCATCTCACTCTCTTTGAATCTTCTTTATCATGCTAGGATTAGCAGGAAAAAGCAAAAAATTTCAGAATTGCACCTTGCAATGTGGAGATATTACTGTTTGTGCATTTACAATATTCATTGATTTTTGCCATTGAAAAACATGTTTTTCATATACCAGAAATGTTTGAAGCTACTGACTGAATGAAAGTAGCTGGCATCTCACTCTCTTTGAATCTTCTTTATCATGCTAGGATTAACAGGAAAAAGCTAAAAATTTCAGAATTGCACCGTGCAATGTGGAGATATTAGTTTGTGCATTTACAATATTCATTGATTTTTGCCATTGAAAAACGTTTTTCATATACCAGAAATGTTTGAAGCTACTGACTGAATGAAAGGAGCTGGCATCTCACTCTCTTTGAATCTTCTTTATCATGCTAGGATTAGCAGGAAAAAGCAAAAAATTTCAGAATTGCACCTTGCAATGTGGAGATATTACTGTTTGTGCATTTACAATATTCATTGATTTTTGCCATTGAAAAACGTTTTTCATATACCAGAAATGTTTGAAGCTACTGACTGAATGAAAGGAGCTGGCATCTCACTCTCTTTGAATCTTCTTTATCATGCTAGGATTAACAGGAAAAAGCAAAAAATTTCAGAATTGCACCTTGCAATGTGGAGATATTACTGTTTGTGCATTTACAATATTCATTGATTTTTGCCATTGAAAAACATGTTTTTCATATACCAGAAATGTTTGAAGCTACTGACTGAATGAAAGGAGCTGGCATCTCACTCTCTTTGAATCTTCTTTATCATGCTAGGATTAACAGGAAAAAGCTAAAAATTTCAGAATTGCACCGTGCAATGTGGAGATATTACTGTTTGTGCATTTACAATATTCATTGATTTTTGCCATTGAAAAACATGTTTTTCATATACCAGAAATGATTGAAGCTACTGACTGAATGAAAGGAGCTGGCATCTCACTCTCTTTGAATCTTCTTTATCATGCTAGGATTAGCAGGAAAAAGCAAAAAATTTCAGAATTGCACCTTGCAATGTGGAGATATTACTGTTTGTGCATTTACAATATTCATTGATTTTTGCCATTGAAAAACATGTTTTTCATATACCAGAAATGTTTGAAGCTACTGACTGAATGAAAGGAGCTGGCATCTCACTCTCTTTGAATCTTCTTTATCATGCTAGGATTAGCAGGAAAAAGCAAAAAATTTCAGAATTGCACCTTGCAATGTGGAGATATTACTGTTTGTGCATTTACAATATTCATTGATTTTTGCCATTGAAAAACATGTTTTTCATATACCAGAAATGTTTGAAGCTACTGACTGAATGAAAGGAGCTGGCATCTCACTCTCTTTGAATCTTCTTTATCATGCTAGGATTAACAGGAAAAAGCTAAAAATTTCAGAATTGCACCGTGCAATGTGGAGATATTACTGTTTGTGCATTTACAATATTCATTGATTTTTGCCATTGAAAAACATGTTTTTCATATACCAGAAATGTTTGAAGCTACTGACTGAATGAAAGGAGCTGGCATCTCACTCTCTTTGAATCTTCTTTATCATGCTAGGATTAGCAGGAAAAAGCAAAAAATTTCAGAATTGCACCTTGCAATGTGGAGATATTACTGTTTGTGCATTTACAATATTCATTGATTTTTGCCATTGAAAAACGTTTTTTATATACCAGAAATGTTTGAAGCTACTGACTGAATGAAAGGAGCTGGCATCTCACTCTCTTTGAATCTTCTTTATCATGCTAGGATTAACAGGAAAAAGCAAAAAATTTCAGAATTGCACCTTGCAATGTGGAGATATTACTGTTTGTGCATTTACAATATTCATTGATTTTTGCCATTGAAAAACATGTTTTTCATATACCAGAAATGTTTGAAGCTACTGACTGAATGAAAGGAGCTGGCATCTCACTCTCTTTGAATCTTCTTTATCATGCTAGGATTAGCAGGAAAAAGCAAAAAAATTCAGAATTGCACCTTGCAATGTGGAGATATTACTGTTTGTGCATTTACAATATTCATTGATTTTTGCCATTGAAAAACATGTTTTTCATATACCAGAAATGTTTGAAGCTACTGACTGAATGAAAGGAGCTGGCATCTCACTCTCTTTGAATCTTCTTTATCATGCTAGGATTAACAGGAAAAAGCTAAAAATTTCAGAATTGCACCGTGCAATGTGGAGATATTACTGTTTGTGCATTTACAATATTCATTGATTTTTGCCATTGAAAAACATGTTTTTCATATACCAGAAATGTTTGAAGCTACTGACTGAATGAAAGGAGCTGGCATCTCACTCTCTTTGAATCTTCTTTATCATGCTAGGATTAGCAGGAAAAAGCAAAAAATTTCAGAATTGCACCTTGCAATGTGGAGATATTACTGTTTGTGCATTTACAATATTCATTGATTTTTGCCATTGAAAAACATGTTTTTCATATACCAGAAATGTTTGAAGCTACTGACTGAATGAAAGGAGCTGGCTTCTCACTCTCTTTGAATCTTCTTTATCATGCTAGGATTAACAGGAAAAAGCAAAAAATTTCAGAATTGCACCTTGCAATGTGGAGATATTACTGTTTGTGCATTTACAATATTCATTGATTTTTGCCATTGAAAAACATGTTTTTCATATACCAGAAATGTTTGAAGCTACTGACTGAATGAAAGGAGCTGGCATCTCACTCTCTTTGAATCTTCTTTATCATGCTAGGATTAACAGGAAAAAGCTAAAAATTTCAGAATTGCACCGTGCAATGTGGAGATATTACTGTTTGTGCATTTACAATATTCATTGATTTTTGCCATTGAAAAACATGTTTTTCATATACCAGAAATGTTTGAAGCTACTGACTGAATGAAAGGAGCTGGCATCTCACTCTCTTTGAATCTTCTTTATCATGCTAGGATTAACAGGAAAAAGCTAAAAATTTCAGAATTGCACCGTGCAATGTGGAGATATTACTGTTTGTGCATTTACAATATTCATTGATTTTTGCCATTGAAAAACATGTTTTTCATATACCAGAAATGTTTGAAGCTACTGACTGAATGAAAGGAGCTGGCATCTCACTCTCTTTGAATCTTCTTTATCATGCTAGGATTAGCAGGAAAAAGCAAAAAATTTCAGAATTGCACCTTGCAATGTGGAGATATTACTGTTTGTGCATTTACAATATTCATTGATTTTTGCCATTGAAAAACATGTTTTTCATATACCAGAAATGTTTGAAGCTACTGACTGAATGAAAGTAGCTGGCATCTCACTCTCTTTGAATCTTCTTTATCATGCTAGGATTAACAGGAAAAAGCTAAAAATTTCAGAATTGCACCGTGCAATGTGGAGATATTAGTTTGTGCATTTACAATATTCATTGATTTTTGCCATTGAAAAACGTTTTTCATATACCAGAAATGTTTGAAGCTACTGACTGAATGAAAGGAGCTGGCATCTCACTCTCTTTGAATCTTCTTTATCATGCTAGGATTAGCAGGAAAAAGCAAAAAATTTCAGAATTGCACCTTGCAATGTGGAGATATTACTGTTTGTGCATTTACAATATTCATTGATTTTTGCCATTGAAAAACGTTTTTCATATACCAGAAATGTTTGAAGCTACTGACTGAATGAAAGGAGCTGGCATCTCACTCTCTTTGAATCTTCTTTATCATGCTAGGATTAACAGGAAAAAGCAAAAAATTTCAGAATTGCACCTTGCAATGTGGAGATATTACTGTTTGTGCATTTACAATATTCATTGATTTTTGCCATTGAAAAACATGTTTTTCATATACCAGAAATGTTTGAAGCTACTGACTGAATGAAAGGAGCTGGCATCTCACTCTCTTTGAATCTTCTTTATCATGCTAGGATTAACAGGAAAAAGCTAAAAATTTCAGAATTGCACCGTGCAATGTGGAGATATTACTGTTTGTGCATTTACAATATTCATTGATTTTTGCCATTGAAAAACATGTTTTTCATATACCAGAAATGATTGAAGCTACTGACTGAATGAAAGGAGCTGGCATCTCACTCTCTTTGAATCTTCTTTATCATGCTAGGATTAGCAGGAAAAAGCAAAAAATTTCAGAATTGCACCTTGCAATGTGGAGATATTACTGTTTGTGCATTTACAATATTCATTGATTTTTGCCATTGAAAAACATGTTTTTCATATACCAGAAATGTTTGAAGCTACTGACTGAATGAAAGGAGCTGGCATCTCACTCTCTTTGAATCTTCTTTATCATGCTAGGATTAGCAGGAAAAAGCAAAAAATTTCAGAATTGCACCTTGCAATGTGGAGATATTACTGTTTGTGCATTTACAATATTCATTGATTTTTGCCATTGAAAAACATGTTTTTCATATACCAGAAATGTTTGAAGCTACTGACTGAATGAAAGGAGCTGGCATCTCACTCTCTTTGAATCTTCTTTATCATGCTAGGATTAACAGGAAAAAGCTAAAAATTTCAGAATTGCACCGTGCTATGTGGAGATATTACTGTTTGTGCATTTACAATATTCATTGATTTTTGCCATTGAAAAACATGTTTTTCATATACCAGAAATGTTTGAAGCTACTGACTGAATGAAAGGAGCTGGCATCTCACTCTCTTTGAATCTTCTTTATCATGCTAGGATTAGCAGGAAAAAGCAAAAAATTTCAGAATTGCACCTTGCAATGTGGAGATATTACTGTTTGTGCATTTACAATATTCATTGATTTTTGCCATTGAAAAACATGTTTTTTATATACCAGAAATGTTTGAAGCTACTGACTGAATGAAAGGAGCTGGCATCTCACTCTCTTTGAATCTTCTTTATCATGCTAGGATTAACAGGAAAAAGCAAAAAATTTCAGAATTGCACCTTGCAATGTGGAGATATTACTGTTTGTGCATTTACAATATTCATTGATTTTTGCCATTGAAAAACATGTTTTTCATATACCAGAAATGTTTGAAGCTACTGACTGAATGAAAGGAGCTGGCATCTCACTCTCTTTGAATCTTCTTTATCATGCTAGGATTAGCAGGAAAAAGCAAAAAAATTCAGAATTGCACCTTGCAATGTGGAGATATTACTGTTTGTGCATTTACAATATTCATTGATTTTTGCCATTGAAAAACATGTTTTTCATATACCAGAAATGTTTGAAGCTACTGACTGAATGAAAGGAGCTGGCATCTCACTCTCTTTGAATCTTCTTTATCATGCTAGGATTAACAGGAAAAAGCTAAAAATTTCAGAATTGCACCGTGCAATGTGGAGATATTACTGTTTGTGCATTTACAATATTCATTGATTTTTGCCATTGAAAAACATGTTTTTCATATACCAGAAATGTTTGAAGCTACTGACTGAATGAAAGGAGCTGGCATCTCACTCTCTTTGAATCTTCTTTATCATGCTAGGATTAGCAGGAAAAAGCAAAAAATTTCAGAATTGCACCTTGCAATGTGGAGATATTACTGTTTGTGCATTTACAATATTCATTGATTTTTGCCATTGAAAAACATGTTTTTCATATACCAGAAATGTTTGAAGCTACTGACTGAATGAAAGGAGCTGGCTTCTCACTCTCTTTGAATCTTCTTTATCATGCTAGGATTAACAGGAAAAAGCAAAAAATTTCAGAATTGCACCTTGCAATGTGGAGATATTACTGTTTGTGCATTTACAATATTCATTGATTTTTGCCATTGAAAAACATGTTTTTCATATACCAGAAATGTTTGAAGCTACTGACTGAATGAAAGGAGCTGGCATCTCACTCTCTTTGAATCTTCTTTATCATGCTAGGATTAACAGGAAAAAGCTAAAAATTTCAGAATTGCACCGTGCAATGTGGAGATATTACTGTTTGTGCATTTACAATATTCATTGATTTTTGCCATTGAAAAACATGTTTTTCATATACCAGAAATGTTTGAAGCTACTGACTGAATGAAAGGAGCTGGCATCTCACTCTCTTTGAATCTTCTTTATCATGCTAGGATTAGCAGGAAAAAGCAAAAAATTTCAGAATTGCACCTTGCAATGTGGAGATATTACTGTTTGTGCATTTACAATATTCATTGATTTTTGCCATTGAAAAACATGTTTTTCATATACCAGAAATGTTTGAAGCTACTGACTGAATGAAAGGAGCTGGCATCTCACTCTCTTTGAATCTTCTTTATCATGCTAGGATTAACAGGAAAAAGCTAAAAATTTCAGAATTGCACCGTGCAATGTGGAGATATTACTGTTTGTGCATTTACAATATTCATTGATTTTTGCCATTGAAAAACATGTTTTTCATATACCAGAAATGTTTGAAGCTACTGACTGAATGAAAGGAGCTGGCATCTCACTCTCTTTGAATCTTCTTTATCATGCTAGGATTAGCAGGAAAAAGCAAAAAATTTCAGAATTGCACCTTGCAATGTGGAGATATTACTGTTTGTGCATTTACAATATTCATTGATTTTTGCCATTGAAAAACATGTTTTTTATATACCAGAAATGTTTGAAGCTACTGACTGAATGAAAGGAGCTGGCATCTCACTCTCTTTGAATCTTCTTTATCATGCTAGGATTAACAGGAAAAAGCAAAAAATTTCAGAATTGCACCTTGCAATGTGGAGATATTACTGTTTGTGCATTTACAATATTCATTGATTTTTGCCATTGAAAAACATGTTTTTCATATACCAGAAATGTTTGAAGCTACTGACTGAATGAAAGGAGCTGGCATCTCACTCTCTTTGAATCTTCTTTATCATGCTAGGATTAGCAGGAAAAAGCAAAAAATTTCAGAATTGCACCTTGCAATGTGGAGATATTACTGTTTGTGCATTTACAATATTCATTGATTTTTGCCATTGAAAAACATGTTTTTCATATACCAGAAATGTTTGAAGCTACTGACTGAATGAAAGGAGCTGGCATCTCACTCTCTTTGAATCTTCTTTATCATGCTAGGATTAACAGGAAAAAGCTAAAAATTTCAGAATTGCACCGTGCAATGTGGAGATATTACTGTTTGTGCATTTACAATATTCATTGATTTTTGCCATTGAAAAACATGTTTTTCATATACCAGAAATGTTTGAAGCTACTGACTGAATGAAAGGAGCTGGCATCTCACTCTCTTTGAATCTTCTTTATCATGCTAGGATTAGCAGGAAAAAGCAAAAAATTTCAGAATTGCACCTTGCAATGTGGAGATATTACTGTTTGTGCATTTACAATATTCATTGATTTTTGCCATTGAAAAACATGTTTTTCATATACCAGAAATGTTTGAAGCTACTGACTGAATGAAAGGAGCTGGCATCTCACTCTCTTTGAATCTTCTTTATCATGCTAGGATTAACAGGAAAAAGCAAAAAATTTCAGAATTGCACCTTGCAATGTGGAGATATTACTGTTTGTGCATTTACAATATTCATTGATTTTTGCCATTGAAAAACATGTTTTTCATATACCAGAAATGTTTGAAGCTACTGACTGAATGAAAGGAGCTGGCATCTCACTCTCTTTGAATCTTCTTTATCATGCTAGGATTAGCAGGAAAAAGCAAAAAATTTCAGAATTGCACCTTGCAATGTGGAGATATTACTGTTTGTGCATTTACAATATTCATTTATTTTTGCCATTGAAAAACATGTTTTTCATATACCAGAAATGTTTGAAGCTACTGACTGAATGAAAGGAGCTGGCATCTCACTCTCCTTGAATCTTCTTTATCATGCTAGGATTAACAGGAAAAAGCTAAAAATTTCAGAATTGCACCGTGCAATGTGGAGATATTACTGTTTGTGCATTTACAATATTCATTGATTTTTGCCATTGAAAAACATGTTTTTCATATACCAGAAATGTTTGAAGCTACTGACTGAATGAAAGGAGCTGGCATCTCACTCTCTTTGAATCTTCTTTATCATGCTAGGATTAACAGGAAAAAGCTAAAAATTTCAGAATTGCACCGTGCAATGTGGAGATATTACTGTTTGTGCATTTACAATATTCATTGATTTTTGCCATTGAAAAACATGTTTTTCATATACCAGAAATGTTTGAAGCTACTGACTGAATGAAAGGAGCTGGCATCTCACTCTCTTTGAATCTTCTTTATCATGCTAGGATTAGCAGGAAAAAGCAAAAAATTTCAGAATTGCACCTTGCAATGTGGAGATATTACTGTTTGTGCATTTACAATATTCATTGATTTTTGCCATTGAAAAACATGTTTTTCATATACCAGAAATGTTTGAAGCTACTGACTGAATGAAAGTAGCTGGCATCTCACTCTCTTTGAATCTTCTTTATCATGCTAGGATTAACAGGAAAAAGCTAAAAATTTCAGAATTGCACCGTGCAATGTGGAGATATTAGTTTGTGCATTTACAATATTCATTGATTTTTGCCATTGAAAAACGTTTTTCATATACCAGAAATGTTTGAAGCTACTGACTGAATGAAAGGAGCTGGCATCTCACTCTCTTTGAATCTTCTTTATCATGCTAGGATTAGCAGGAAAAAGCAAAAAATTTCAGAATTGCACCTTGCAATGTGGAGATATTACTGTTTGTGCATTTACAATATTCATTGATTTTTGCCATTGAAAAACGTTTTTCATATACCAGAAATGTTTGAAGCTACTGACTGAATGAAAGGAGCTGGCATCTCACTCTCTTTGAATCTTCTTTATCATGCTAGGATTAACAGGAAAAAGCAAAAAATTTCAGAATTGCACCTTGCAATGTGGAGATATTACTGTTTGTGCATTTACAATATTCATTGATTTTTGCCATTGAAAAACATGTTTTTCATATACCAGAAATGTTTGAAGCTACTGACTGAATGAAAGGAGCTGGCATCTCACTCTCTTTGAATCTTCTTTATCATGCTAGGATTAACAGGAAAAAGCTAAAAATTTCAGAATTGCACCGTGCAATGTGGAGATATTACTGTTTGTGCATTTACAATATTCATTGATTTTTGCCATTGAAAAACATGTTTTTCATATACCAGAAATGATTGAAGCTACTGACTGAATGAAAGGAGCTGGCATCTCACTCTCTTTGAATCTTCTTTATCATGCTAGGATTAGCAGGAAAAAGCAAAAAATTTCAGAATTGCACCTTGCAATGTGGAGATATTACTGTTTGTGCATTTACAATATTCATTGATTTTTGCCATTGAAAAACATGTTTTTCATATACCAGAAATGTTTGAAGCTACTGACTGAATGAAAGGAGCTGGCATCTCACTCTCTTTGAATCTTCTTTATCATGCTAGGATTAGCAGGAAAAAGCAAAAAATTTCAGAATTGCACCTTGCAATGTGGAGATATTACTGTTTGTGCATTTACAATATTCATTGATTTTTGCCATTGAAAAACATGTTTTTCATATACCAGAAATGTTTGAAGCTACTGACTGAATGAAAGGAGCTGGCATCTCACTCTCTTTGAATCTTCTTTATCATGCTAGGATTAACAGGAAAAAGCTAAAAATTTCAGAATTGCACCGTGCAATGTGGAGATATTACTGTTTGTGCATTTACAATATTCATTGATTTTTGCCATTGAAAAACATGTTTTTCATATACCAGAAATGTTTGAAGCTACTGACTGAATGAAAGGAGCTGGCATCTCACTCTCTTTGAATCTTCTTTATCATGCTAGGATTAGCAGGAAAAAGCAAAAAATTTCAGAATTGCACCTTGCAATGTGGAGATATTACTGTTTGTGCATTTACAATATTCATTGATTTTTGCCATTGAAAAACATGTTTTTTATATACCAGAAATGTTTGAAGCTACTGACTGAATGAAAGGAGCTGGCATCTCACTCTCTTTGAATCTTCTTTATCATGCTAGGATTAACAGGAAAAAGCAAAAAATTTCAGAATTGCACCTTGCAATGTGGAGATATTACTGTTTGTGCATTTACAATATTCATTGATTTTTGCCATTGAAAAACATGTTTTTCATATACCAGAAATGTTTGAAGCTACTGACTGAATGAAAGGAGCTGGCATCTCACTCTCTTTGAATCTTCTTTATCATGCTAGGATTAGCAGGAAAAAGCAAAAAAATTCAGAATTGCACCTTGCAATGTGGAGATATTACTGTTTGTGCATTTACAATATTCATTGATTTTTGCCATTGAAAAACATGTTTTTCATATACCAGAAATGTTTGAAGCTACTGACTGAATGAAAGGAGCTGGCATCTCACTCTCTTTGAATCTTCTTTATCATGCTAGGATTAACAGGAAAAAGCTAAAAATTTCAGAATTGCACCGTGCAATGTGGAGATATTACTGTTTGTGCATTTACAATATTCATTGATTTTTGCCATTGAAAAACATGTTTTTCATATACCAGAAATGTTTGAAGCTACTGACTGAATGAAAGGAGCTGGCATCTCACTCTCTTTGAATCTTCTTTATCATGCTAGGATTAGCAGGAAAAAGCAAAAAATTTCAGAATTGCACCTTGCAATGTGGAGATATTACTGTTTGTGCATTTACAATATTCATTGATTTTTGCCATTGAAAAACATGTTTTTCATATACCAGAAATGTTTGAAGCTACTGACTGAATGAAAGGAGCTGGCTTCTCACTCTCTTTGAATCTTCTTTATCATGCTAGGATTAACAGGAAAAAGCAAAAAATTTCAGAATTGCACCTTGCAATGTGGAGATATTACTGTTTGTGCATTTACAATATTCATTGATTTTTGCCATTGAAAAACATGTTTTTCATATACCAGAAATGTTTGAAGCTACTGACTGAATGAAAGGAGCTGGCATCTCACTCTCTTTGAATCTTCTTTATCATGCTAGGATTAACAGGAAAAAGCTAAAAATTTCAGAATTGCACCGTGCAATGTGGAGATATTACTGTTTGTGCATTTACAATATTCATTGATTTTTGCCATTGAAAAACATGTTTTTCATATACCAGAAATGTTTGAAGCTACTGACTGAATGAAAGGAGCTGGCATCTCACTCTCTTTGAATCTTCTTTATCATGCTAGGTTTAGCAGGAAAAAGCAAAAAATTTCAGAATTGCACCTTGCAATGTGGAGATATTACTGTTTGTGCATTTACAATATTCATTGATTTTTGCCATTGAAAAACATGTTTTTCATATACCAGAAATGTTTGAAGCTACTGACTGAATGAAAGGAGCTGGCATCTCACTCTCTTTGAATCTTCTTTATCATGCTAGGATTAACAGGAAAAAGCTAAAAATTTCAGAATTGCACCGTGCAATGTGGAGATATTACTGTTGTGCATTTACAATATTCATTGATTTTTGCCATTGAAAAACATGTTTTTCATATACCAGAAATGTTTGAAGCTACTGACTGAATGAAAGGAGCTGGCATCTCACTCTCTTTGAATCTTCTTTATCATGCTAGGATTAGCAGGAAAAAGCAAAAAATTTCAGAATTGCACCTTGCAATGTGGAGATATTACTGTTTGTGCATTTACAATATTCATTGATTTTTGCCATTGAAAAACATGTTTTTTATATACCAGAAATGTTTGAAGCTACTGACTGAATGAAAGGAGCTGGCATCTCACTCTCTTTGAATCTTCTTTATCATGCTAGGATTAACAGGAAAAAGCAAAAAATTTCAGAATTGCACCTTGCAATGTGGAGATATTACTGTTTGTGCATTTACAATATTCATTGATTTTTGCCATTGAAAAACATGTTTTTCATATACCAGAAATGTTTGAAGCTACTGACTGAATGAAAGGAGCTGGCATCTCACTCTCTTTGAATCTTCTTTATCATGCTAGGATTAGCAGGAAAAAGCAAAAAAATTCAGAATTGCACCTTGCAATGTGGAGATATTACTGTTTGTGCATTTACAATATTCATTGATTTTTGCCATTGAAAAACATGTTTTTCATATACCAGAAATGTTTGAAGCTACTGACTGAATGAAAGGAGCTGGCATCTCACTCTCTTTGAATCTTTATCATGCTAGGATTAACAGGAAAAAGCTAAAAATTTCAGAATTGCACCGTGCAATGTGGAGATATTACTGTTTGTGCATTTACAATATTCATTGATTTTTGCCATTGAAAAACATGTTTTTCATATACCAGAAATGTTTGAAGCTACTGACTGAATGAAAGGAGCTGGCATCTCACTCTCTTTGAATCTTCTTTATCATGCTAGGATTAGCAGGAAAAAGCAAAAAATTTCAGAATTGCACCTTGCAATGTGGAGATATTACTGTTTGTGCATTTACAATATTCATTGATTTTTGCCATTGAAAAACATGTTTTTCATATACCAGAAATGTTTGAAGCTACTGACTGAATGAAAGGAGCTGGCATCTCACTCTCTTTGAATCTTCTTTATCATGCTAGGATTAACAGGAAAAAGCAAAAAATTTCAGAATTGCACCTTGCAATGTGGAGATATTACTGTTTGTGCATTTACAATATTCATTGATTTTTGCCATTGAAAAACATGTTTTTCATATACCAGAAATGTTTGAAGCTACTGACTGAATGAAAGGAGCTGGCATCTCACTCTCTTTGAATCTTCTTTATCATGCTAGGATTAACAGGAAAAAGCTAAAAATTTCAGAATTGCACCGTGCAATGTGGAGATATTACTGTTTGTGCATTTACAATATTCATTGATTTTTGCCATTGAAAAACATGTTTTTCATATACCAGAAATGTTTGAAGCTACTGACTGAATGAAAGGAGCTGGCATCTCACTCTCTTTGAATCTTCTTTATCATGCTAGGATTAGCAGGAAAAAGCAAAAAATTTCAGAATTGCACCTTGCAATGTGGAGATATTACTGTTTGTGCATTTACAATATTCATTGATTTTTGCCATTGAAAAACATGTTTTTCATATACCAGAAATGTTTGAAGCTACTGACTGAATGAAAGGAGCTGGCATCTCACTCTCTTTGAATCTTCTTTATCATGCTAGGATTAACAGGAAAAAGCTAAAAATTTCAGAATTGCACCGTGCAATGTGGAGATATTACTGTTTGTGCATTTACAATATTCATTGATTTTTGCCATTGAAAAACATGTTTTTCATATACCAGAAATGTTTGAAGCTACTGACTGAATGAAAGGAGCTGGCATCTCACTCTCTTTGAATCTTCTTTATCATGCTAGGATTAGCAGGAAAAAGCAAAAAATTTCAGAATTGCACCTTGCAATGTGGAGATATTACTGTTTGTGCATTTACAATATTCATTGATTTTTGCCATTGAAAAACATGTTTTTCATATACCAGAAATGTTTGAAGCTACTGACTGAATGAAAGGAGCTGGCATCTCACTCTCTTTGAATCTTCTTTATCATGCTAGGATTAACAGGAAAAAGCAAAGAATTTCAGAATTGCACCTTGCAATGTGGAGATATTACTGTTTGTGCATTTACAATATTCATTGATTTTTGCCATTGAAAAACATGTTTTTCATATACCAGAAATGTTTGAAGCTACTGACTGAATGAAAGGAGCTGGCATCTCACTCTCTTTGAATCTTCTTTATCATGCTAGGATTAGCAGGAAAAAGCAAAAAATTTCAGAATTGCACCTTGCAATGTGGAGATATTACTGTTTGTGCATTTACAATATTCATTGATTTTTGCCATTGAAAAACATGTTTTTCATATACCAGAAATGTTTGAAGCTACTGACTGAATGAAAGGAGCTGGCATCTCACTCTCTTTGAATCTTCTTTATCATGCTAGGATTAACAGGAAAAAGCTAAAAATTTCAGAATTGCACCGTGCAATGTGGAGATATTACTGTTTGTGCATTTACAATATTCATTGATTTTTGCCATTGAAAAACATGTTTTTCATATACCAGAAATGTTTGAAGCTACTGACTGAATGAAAGGAGCTGGCATCTCACTCTCTTTGAATCTTCTTTATCATGCTAGGATTAGCAGGAAAAAGCAAAAAATTTCAGAATTGCACCTTGCAATGTGGAGATATTACTGTTTGTGCATTTACAATATTCATTGATTTTTGCCATTGAAAAACATGTTTTTCATATACCAGAAATGTTTGAAGCTACTGACTGAATGAAAGGAGCTGGCATCTCACTCTCTTTGAATCTTCTTTATCATGCTAGGATTAACAGGAAAAAGCAAAAAATTTCAGAATTGCACCTTGCAATGTGGAGATATTACTGTTTGTGCATTTACAATATTCATTGATTTTTGCCATTGAAAAACATGTTTTTCATATACCAGAAATGTTTGAAGCTACTGACTGAATGAAAGGAGCTGGCATCTCACTCTCTTTGAATCTTCTTTATCATGCTAGGATTAACAGGAAAAAGCTAAAAATTTCAGAATTGCACCGTGCAATGTTGAGATATTACTGTTTGTGCATTTACAATATTCATTGATTTTTGCCATTGAAAAACATGTTTTTCATATACCAGAAATGTTTGAAGCTACTGACTGAATGAAAGGAGCTGGCATCTCACTCTCTTTGAATCTTCTTTATCATGCTAGGATTAGCAGGAAAAAGCAAAAAATTTCAGAATTGCACCTTGCAATGTGGAGATATTACTGTTTGTGCATTTACAATATTCATTGATTTTTGCCATTGAAAAACATGTTTTTCATATACCAGAAATGTTTGAAGCTACTGACTGAATGAAAGGAGCTGGCATCTCACTCTCTTTGAATCTTCTTTATCATGCTAGGATTAACAGGAAAAAGCTAAAAATTTCAGAATTGCACCGTGCAATGTGGAGATATTACTGTTTGTGCATTTACAATATTCATTGATTTTTGCCATTGAAAAACATGTTTTTCATATACCAGAAATGTTTGAAGCTACTGACTGAATGAAAGGAGCTGGCATCTCACTCTCTTTGAATCTTCTTTATCATGCTAGGATTAGCAGGAAAAAGCAAAAAATTTCAGAATTGCACCTTGCAATGTGGAGATATTACTGTTTGTGCATTTACAATATTCATTGATTTTTGCCATTGAAAAACATGTTTTTCATATACCAGAAATGTTTGAAGCTACTGACTGAATGAAAGGAGCTGGCATCTCACTCTCTTTGAATCTTCTTTATCATGCTAGGATTAACAGGAAAAAGCTAAAAATTTCAGAATTGCACCGTGCAATGTGGAGATATTACTGTTTGTGCATTTACAATATTCATTGATTTTTGCCATTGAAAAACATGTTTTTCATATACCAGAAATGTTTGAAGCTACTGACTGAATGAAAGGAGCTGGCATCTCACTCTCTTTGAATCTTCTTTATCATGCTAGGATTAGCAGGAAAAAGCAAAAAATTTCAGAATTGCACCTTGCAATGTGGAGATATTACTGTTTGTGCATTTACAATATTCATTGATTTTTGCCATTGAAAAACATGTTTTTCATATACCAGAAATGTTTGAAGCTACTGACTGAATGAAAGGAGCTGGCATCTCACTCTCTTTGAATCTTCTTTATCATGCTAGGATTAACAGGAAAAAGCAAAAAATTTCAGAATTGCACCTTGCAATGTGGAGATATTACTGTTTGTGCATTTACAATATTCATTGATTTTTGCCATTGAAAAACATGTTTTTCATATACCAGAAATGTTTGAAGCTACTGACTGAATGAAAGGAGCTGGCATCTCACTCTCTTTGAATCTTCTTTATCATGCTAGGATTAACAGGAAAAAGCTAAAAATTTCAGAATTGCACCGTGCAATGTGGAGATATTACTGTTTGTGCATTTACAATATTCATTGATTTTTGCCATTGAAAAACATGTTTTTCATATACCAGAAATGTTTGAAGCTACTGACTGAATGAAAGGAGCTGGCATCTCACTCTCTTTGAATCTTCTTTATCATGCTAGGATTAGCAGGAAAAAGCAAAAAATTTCAGAATTGCACCTTGCAATGTGGAGATATTACTGTTTGTGCATTTACAATATTCATTGATTTTTGCCATTGAAAAACATGTTTTTCATATACCAGAAATGTTTGAAGCTACTGACTGAATGAAAGGAGCTGGCATCTCACTCTCTTTGAATCTTCTTTATCATGCTAGGATTAACAGGAAAAAGCTAAAAATTTCAGAATTGCACCGTGCAATGTGGAGATATTACTGTTTGTGCATTTACAATATTCATTGATTTTTGCCATTGAAAAACATGTTTTTCATATACCAGAAATGTTTGAAGCTACTGACTGAATGAAAGGAGCTGGCATCTCACTCTCTTTGAATCTTTATCATGCTAGGATTAGCAGGAAAAAGCAAAAAATTTCAGAATTGCACCTTGCAATGTGGAGATATTACTGTTTGTGCATTTACAATATTCATTGATTTTTGCCATTGAAAAACATGTTTTTCATATACCAGAAATGTTTGAAGCTACTGACTGAATGAAAGGAGCTGGCATCTCACTCTCTTTGAATCTTCTTTATCATGCTAGGATTAACAGGAAAAAGCAAAAAATTTCAGAATTGCACCTTGCAATGTGGAGATATTACTGTTTGTGCATTTACAATATTCATTGATTTTTGCCATTGAAAAACATGTTTTTCATATACCAGAAATGTTTGAAGCTACTGACTGAATGAAAGGAGCTGGCATCTCACTCTCTTTGAATCTTCTTTATCATGCTAGGATTAACAGGAAAAAGCTAAAAATTTCAGAATTGCACCGTGCAATGTGGAGATATTACTGTTTGTGCATTTACAATATTCATTGATTTTTGCCATTGAAAAACATGTTTTTCATATACCAGAAATGTTTGAAGCTACTGACTGAATGAAAGGAGCTGGCATCTCACTCTCTTTGAATCTTCTTTATCATGCTAGGATTAGCAGGAAAAAGCAAAAAATTTCAGAATTGCACCTTGCAATGTGGAGATATTACTGTTTGTGCATTTACAATATTCATTGATTTTTGCCATTGAAAAACATGTTTTTCATATACCAGAAATGTTTGAAGCTACTGACTGAATGAAAGGAGCTGGCATCTCACTCTCTTTGAATCTTCTTTATCATGCTAGGATTAACAGGAAAAAGCAAAAAATTTCAGAATTGCACCTTGCAATGTGGAGATATTACTGTTTGTGCATTTACAATATTCATTGATTTTTGCCATTGAAAAACATGTTTTTCATATACCAGAAATGTTTGAAGCTACTGACTGAATGAAAGGAGCTGGCATCTCACTCTCTTTGAATCTTCTTTATCATGCTAGGATTAACAGGAAAAAGCTAAAAATTTCAGAATTGCACCGTGCAATGTGGAGATATTACTGTTTGTGCATTTACAATATTCATTGATTTTTGCCATTGAAAAACATGTTTTTCATATACCAGAAATGTTTGAAGCTACTGACTGAATGAAAGGAGCTGGCATCTCACTCTCTTTGAATCTTTATCATGCTAGGATTAGCAGGAAAAAGCAAAAAATTTCAGAATTGCACCTTGCAATGTGGAGATATTACTGTTTGTGCATTTACAATATTCATTGATTTTTGCCATTGAAAAACATGTTTTTCATATACCAGAAATGTTTGAAGCTACTGACTGAATGAAAGGAGCTGGCATCTCACTCTCTTTGAATCTTCTTTATCATGCTAGGATTAACAGGAAAAAGCAAAAAATTTCAGAATTGCACCTTGCAATGTGGAGATATTACTGTTTGTGCATTTACAATATTCATTGATTTTTGCCATTGAAAAACATGTTTTTCATATACCAGAAATGTTTGAAGCTACTGACTGAATGAAAGGAGCTGGCATCTCACTCTCTTTGAATCTTCTTTATCATGCTAGGATTAACAGGAAAAAGCTAAAAATTTCAGAATTGCACCGTGCAATGTGGAGATATTACTGTTTGTGCATTTACAATATTCATTGATTTTTGCCATTGAAAAACATGTTTTTCATATACCAGAAATGTTTGAAGCTACTGACTGAATGAAAGGAGCTGGCATCTCACTCTCTTTGAATCTTCTTTATCATGCTAGGATTAACAGGAAAAAGCAAAAAATTTCAGAATTGCACCTTGCAATGTGGAGATATTACTGTTTGTGCATTTACAATATTCATTGATTTTTGCCATTGAAAAACATGTTTTTCATATACCAGAAATGTTTGAAGCTACTGACTGAATGAAAGGAGCTGGCATCTCACTCTGAATCTTCTTTATCATGCTAGGATTAGCAGGAAAAAGCAAAAAATTTCAGAATTGCACCTTGCAATGTGGAGATATTACTGTTTGTGCATTTACAATATTCATTGATTTTTGCCATTGAAAAACATGTTTTTCATATACCAGAAATGTTTGAAGCTACTGACTGAAAGGAGCTGGCATCTCACTCTCTTTGAATCTTCTTTATCATGCTAGGATTAACAGGAAAAAGCTAAAAATTTCAGAATTGCACCGTGCAATGTGGAGATATTACTGTTTGTGCATTTACAATACTCATTGATTTTTGCCATTGAAAAACATGTTTTTCATATACCAGAAATGTTTGAAGCTACTGACTGAATGAAAGGAGCTGGCATCTCACTCTCTTTGAATCTTCTTTATCATGCTGAGGAGCAGGAAAAAGCAAAAAATTTCAGAATTGCACCTTCAATGCGGAGAAATTACTCTTTGTGCATTTACAATATTCATTGATTTTTGCCATTGAAAAACGTCCAGAAATGATTGAAGCTACTGACTGAATGAAAGGAGCTGGCATCTCACTCTCTTTGAATCTTCTTTATCATGCTAAGAGGAGCAGGAAAAAGCAAAAAAATTTCAGAATTGCACCTTGCAATGCGGAGAAATTACTGTTTGTGCATTTACAATATTCATTAATTTTTGCCATTGAAAAACATCATGTTATTCATATACCAGAAATGATTGAAGCTACTGACTGAATGAAAGGAGCTGGCATCTCACTCTCTTTGAATCTTCTTTATCATGCTAGGATTAACAGGAAAAAGCAAAAAATTTCAGAATTGCACCTTGCAATGTGGAGATATTACTGTTTGTGCATTTACAATATTCATTGATTTTTGCCATTGAAAAACATGTTTTTCATATACCAGAAATGTTTGAAGCTACTGACTGAATGAAAGGAGCTGGCATCTCACTCTCTTTGAATCTTCTTTATCATGCTAGGATTAGCAGGAAAAAGCAAAAAATTTCAGAATTGCACCTTGCAATGTGGAGATATTACTGTTTGTGCATTTACAATATTCATTGATTTTTGCCATTGAAAAACATGTTTTTCATATACCAGAAATGTTTGAAGCTACTGACTGAATGAAAGGAGCTGGCATCTCACTCTCTTTGAATCTTCTTTATCATGCTAGGATTAACAGGAAAAAGCAAAAAATTTCAGAATTGCACCTTGCAATGTGGAGATATTACTGTTTGTGCATTTACAATATTCATTGATTTTTGCCATTGAAAAACATGTTTTTCATATACCAGAAATGTTTGAAGCTACTGACTGAATGAAAGGAGCTGGCATCTCACTCTCTTTGAATCTTCTTTATCATGCTAGGATTAACAGGAAAAAGCTAAAAATTTCAGAATTGCACCGTGCAATGTTGAGATATTACTGTTTGTGCATTTACAATATTCATTGATTTTTGCCATTGAAAAACATGTTTTTCATATACCAGAAATGTTTGAAGCTACTGACTGAATGAAAGGAGCTGGCATCTCACTCTCTTTGAATCTTCTTTATCATGCTAGGATTAGCAGGAAAAAGCAAAAAATTTCAGAATTGCACCTTGCAATGTGGAGATATTACTGTTTGTGCATTTACAATATTCATTGATTTTTGCCATTGAAAAACATGTTTTTCATATACCAGAAATGTTTGAAGCTACTGACTGAATGAAAGGAGCTGGCATCTCACTCTCTTTGAATCTTCTTTATCATGCTAGGATTAACAGGAAAAAGCTAAAAATTTCAGAATTGCACCGTGCAATGTGGAGATATTACTGTTTGTGCATTTACAATATTCATTGATTTTTGCCATTGAAAAACATGTTTTTCATATACCAGAAATGTTTGAAGCTACTGACTGAATGAAAGGAGCTGGCATCTCACTCTCTTTGAATCTTCTTTATCATGCTAGGATTAGCAGGAAAAAGCAAAAAATTTCAGAATTGCACCTTGCAATGTGGAGATATTACTGTTTGTGCATTTACAATATTCATTGATTTTTGCCATTGAAAAACATGTTTTTCATATACCAGAAATGTTTGAAGCTACTGACTGAATGAAAGGAGCTGGCATCTCACTCTCTTTGAATCTTCTTTATCATGCTAGGATTAACAGGAAAAAGCTAAAAATTTCAGAATTGCACCGTGCAATGTGGAGATATTACTGTTTGTGCATTTACAATATTCATTGATTTTTGCCATTGAAAAACATGTTTTTCATATACCAGAAATGTTTGAAGCTACTGACTGAATGAAAGGAGCTGGCATCTCACTCTCTTTGAATCTTCTTTATCATGCTAGGATTAGCAGGAAAAAGCAAAAAATTTCAGAATTGCACCTTGCAATGTGGAGATATTACTGTTTGTGCATTTACAATATTCATTGATTTTTGCCATTGAAAAACATGTTTTTCATATACCAGAAATGTTTGAAGCTACTGACTGAATGAAAGGAGCTGGCATCTCACTCTCTTTGAATCTTCTTTATCATGCTAGGATTAACAGGAAAAAGCTAAAAATTTCAGAATTGCACCGTGCAATGTGGAGATATTACTGTTTGTGCATTTACAATATTCATTGATTTTTGCCATTGAAAAACATGTTTTTCATATACCAGAAATGTTTGAAGCTACTGACTGAATGAAAGGAGCTGGCATCTCACTCTCTTTGAATCTTTATCATGCTAGGATTAGCAGGAAAAAGCAAAAAATTTCAGAATTGCACCTTGCAATGTGGAGATATTACTGTTTGTGCATTTACAATATTCATTGATTTTTGCCATTGAAAAACATGTTTTTCATATACCAGAAATGTTTGAAGCTACTGACTGAAAGGAGCTGGCATCTCACTCTCTTTGAATCTTCTTTATCATGCTAGGATTAACAGGAAAAAGCTAAAAATTTCAGAATTGCACCGTGCAATGTGGAGATATTACTGTTTGTGCATTTACAATACTCATTGATTTTTGCCATTGAAAAACATGTTTTTCATATACCAGAAATGTTTGAAGCTACTGACTGAATGAAAGGAGCTGGCATCTCACTCTCTTTGAATCTTCTTTATCATGCTGAGGAGCAGGAAAAAGCAAAAAATTTCAGAATTGCACCTTCAATGCGGAGAAATTACTCTTTGTGCATTTACAATATTCATTGATTTTTGCCATTGAAAAACGTCCAGAAATGATTGAAGCTACTGACTGAATGAAAGGAGCTGGCATCTCACTCTCTTTGAATCTTCTTTATCATGCTAAGAGGAGCAGGAAAAAGCAAAAAAATTTCAGAATTGCACCTTGCAATGCGGAGAAATTACTGTTTGTGCATTTACAATATTCATTAATTTTTGCCATTGAAAAACATCATGTTATTCATATACCAGAAATGATTGAAGCTACTGACTGAATGAAAGGAGCTGGCATCTCACTCTCTTTGAATCTTCTTTATCATGCTAGGATTAACAGGAAAAAGCAAAAAATTTCAGAATTGCACCTTGCAATGTGGAGATATTACTGTTTGTGCATTTACAATATTCATTGATTTTTGCCATTGAAAAACATGTTTTTCATATACCAGAAATGTTTGAAGCTACTGACTGAATGAAAGGAGCTGGCATCTCACTCTCTTTGAATCTTCTTTATCATGCTAGGATTAGCAGGAAAAAGCAAAAAATTTCAGAATTGCACCTTGCAATGTGGAGATATTACTGTTTGTGCATTTACAATATTCATTGATTTTTGCCATTGAAAAACATGTTTTTCATATACCAGAAATGTTTGAAGCTACTGACTGAATGAAAGGAGCTGGCATCTCACTCTCTTTGAATCTTCTTTATCATGCTAGGATTAGCAGGAAAAAGCAAAAAATTTCAGAATTGCACCTTGCAATGTGGAGATATTACTGTTTGTGCATTTACAATATTCATTGATTTTTGCCATTGAAAAACATGTTTTTCATATACCAGAAATGTTTGAAGCTACTGACTGAATGAAAGGAGCTGGCATCTCACTCTCTTTGAATCTTCTTTATCATGCTAGGATTAACAGGAAAAAGCAAAAAATTTCAGAATTGCACCTTGCAATGTGGAGATATTACTGTTTGTGCATTTACAATATTCATTGATTTTTGCCATTGAAAAACATGTTTTTCATATACCAGAAATGTTTGAAGCTACTGACTGAATGAAAGGAGCTGGCATCTCACTCTCTTTGAATCTTCTTTATCATGCTAGGATTAACAGGAAAAAGCTAAAAATTTCAGAATTGCACCGTGCAATGTTGAGATATTACTGTTTGTGCATTTACAATATTCATTGATTTTTGCCATTGAAAAACATGTTTTTCATATACCAGAAATGTTTGAAGCTACTGACTGAATGAAAGGAGCTGGCATCTCACTCTCTTTGAATCTTCTTTATCATGCTAGGATTAGCAGGAAAAAGCAAAAAATTTCAGAATTGCACCTTGCAATGTGGAGATATTACTGTTTGTGCATTTACAATATTCATTGATTTTTGCCATTGAAAAACATGTTTTTCATATACCAGAAATGTTTGAAGCTACTGACTGAATGAAAGGAGCTGGCATCTCACTCTCTTTGAATCTTCTTTATCATGCTAGGATTAACAGGAAAAAGCTAAAAATTTCAGAATTGCACCGTGCAATGTGGAGATATTACTGTTTGTGCATTTACAATATTCATTGATTTTTGCCATTGAAAAACATGTTTTTCATATACCAGAAATGTTTGAAGCTACTGACTGAATGAAAGGAGCTGGCATCTCACTCTCTTTGAATCTTCTTTATCATGCTAGGATTAGCAGGAAAAAGCAAAAAATTTCAGAATTGCACCTTGCAATGTGGAGATATTACTGTTTGTGCATTTACAATATTCATTGATTTTTGCCATTGAAAAACATGTTTTTCATATACCAGAAATGTTTGAAGCTACTGACTGAATGAAAGGAGCTGGCATCTCACTCTCTTTGAATCTTCTTTATCATGCTAGGATTAACAGGAAAAAGCTAAAAATTTCAGAATTGCACCGTGCAATGTGGAGATATTACTGTTTGTGCATTTACAATATTCATTGATTTTTGCCATTGAAAAACATGTTTTTCATATACCAGAAATGTTTGAAGCTACTGACTGAATGAAAGGAGCTGGCATCTCACTCTCTTTGAATCTTCTTTATCATGCTAGGATTAGCAGGAAAAAGCAAAAAATTTCAGAATTGCACCTTGCAATGTGGAGATATTACTGTTTGTGCATTTACAATATTCATTGATTTTTGCCATTGAAAAACATGTTTTTCATATACCAGAAATGTTTGAAGCTACTGACTGAATGAAAGGAGCTGGCATCTCACTCTCTTTGAATCTTCTTTATCATGCTAGGATTAACAGGAAAAAGCTAAAAATTTCAGAATTGCACCGTGCAATGTGGAGATATTACTGTTTGTGCATTTACAATATTCATTGATTTTTGCCATTGAAAAACATGTTTTTCATATACCAGAAATGTTTGAAGCTACTGACTGAATGAAAGGAGCTGGCATCTCACTCTCTTTGAATCTTCTTTATCATGCTAGGATTAGCAGGAAAAAGCAAAAAATTTCAGAATTGCACCTTGCAATGTGGAGATATTACTGTTTGTGCATTTACAATATTCATTGATTTTTGCCATTGAAAAACATGTTTTTCATATACCAGAAATGTTTGAAGCTACTGACTGAATGAAAGGAGCTGGCATCTCACTCTCTTTGAATCTTCTTTATCATGCTAGGATTAACAGGAAAAAGCTAAAAATTTCAGAATTGCACCGTGCAATGTGGAGATATTACTGTTTGTGCATTTACAATATTCATTGATTTTTGCCATTGAAAAACATGTTTTTCATATACCAGAAATGTTTGAAGCTACTGACTGAATGAAAGGAGCTGGCATCTCACTCTCTTTGAATCTTCTTTATCATGCTAGGATTAGCAGGAAAAAGCAAAAAATTTCAGAATTGCACCTTGCAATGTGGAGATATTACTGTTTGTGCATTTACAATATTCATTGATTTTTGCCATTGAAAAACATGTTTTTCATATACCAGAAATGTTTGAAGCTACTGACTGAATGAAAGGAGCTGGCATCTCACTCTCTTTGAATCTTCTTTATCATGCTAGGATTAACAGGAAAAAGCTAAAAATTTCAGAATTGCACCGTGCAATGTGGAGATATTACTGTTTGTGCATTTACAATATTCATTGATTTTTGCCATTGAAAAACATGTTTTTCATATACCAGAAATGTTTGAAGCTACTGACTGAATGAAAGGAGCTGGCATCTCACTCTCTTTGAATCTTTATCATGCTAGGATTAGCAGGAAAAAGCAAAAAATTTCAGAATTGCACCTTGCAATGTGGAGATATTACTGTTTGTGCATTTACAATATTCATTGATTTTTGCCATTGAAAAACATGTTTTTCATATACCAGAAATGTTTGAAGCTACTGACTGAAAGGAGCTGGCATCTCACTCTCTTTGAATCTTCTTTATCATGCTAGGATTAACAGGAAAAAGCTAAAAATTTCAGAATTGCACCGTGCAATGTGGAGATATTACTGTTTGTGCATTTACAATACTCATTGATTTTTGCCATTGAAAAACATGTTTTTCATATACCAGAAATGTTTGAAGCTACTGACTGAATGAAAGGAGCTGGCATCTCACTCTCTTTGAATCTTCTTTATCATGCTGAGGAGCAGGAAAAAGCAAAAAATTTCAGAATTGCACCTTCAATGCGGAGAAATTACTCTTTGTGCATTTACAATATTCATTGATTTTTGCCATTGAAAAACGTCCAGAAATGATTGAAGCTACTGACTGAATGAAAGGAGCTGGCATCTCACTCTCTTTGAATCTTCTTTATCATGCTAAGAGGAGCAGGAAAAAGCAAAAAAATTTCAGAATTGCACCTTGCAATGCGGAGAAATTACTGTTTGTGCATTTACAATATTCATTAATTTTTGCCATTGAAAAACATCATGTTATTCATATACCAGAAATGATTGAAGCTACTGACTGAATGAAAGGAGCTGGCATCTCACTCTCTTTGAATCTTCTTTATCATGCTAGGATTAACAGGAAAAAGCAAAAAATTTCAGAATTGCACCTTGCAATGTGGAGATATTACTGTTTGTGCATTTACAATATTCATTGATTTTTGCCATTGAAAAACATGTTTTTCATATACCAGAAATGTTTGAAGCTACTGACTGAATGAAAGGAGCTGGCATCTCACTCTCTTTGAATCTTCTTTATCATGCTAGGATTAGCAGGAAAAAGCAAAAAATTTCAGAATTGCACCTTGCAATGTGGAGATATTACTGTTTGTGCATTTACAATATTCATTGATTTTTGCCATTGAAAAACATGTTTTTCATATACCAGAAATGTTTGAAGCTACTGACTGAATGAAAGGAGCTGGCATCTCACTCTCTTTGAATCTTCTTTATCATGCTAGGATTAGCAGGAAAAAGCAAAAAATTTCAGAATTGCACCTTGCAATGTGGAGATATTACTGTTTGTGCATTTACAATATTCATTGATTTTTGCCATTGAAAAACATGTTTTTCATATACCAGAAATGTTTGAAGCTACTGACTGAATGAAAGGAGCTGGCATCTCACTCTCTTTGAATCTTCTTTATCATGCTAGGATTAACAGGAAAAAGCAAAAAATTTCAGAATTGCACCTTGCAATGTGGAGATATTACTGTTTGTGCATTTACAATATTCATTGATTTTTGCCATTGAAAAACATGTTTTTCATATACCAGAAATGTTT
This sequence comes from Phyllobates terribilis, assembly GCF_046119375.1. NCBI lineage: Eukaryota > Metazoa > Chordata > Amphibia > Anura > Dendrobatidae > Phyllobates > Phyllobates terribilis. The sequence continues at coordinate 3,716 of NW_027369623.1, read as the reverse complement.
GAAGCTACTGACTGAATGAAAGGAGCTGGCATCTCACTCTCTTTGAATCTTCTTTATCATGCTAGGATTAACAGGAAAAAGCTAAAAATTTCAGAATTGCACCGTGCAATGTTGAGATATTACTGTTTGTGCATTTACAATATTCATTGATTTTTGCCATTGAAAAACATGTTTTTCATATACCAGAAATGTTTGAAGCTACTGACTGAATGAAAGGAGCTGGCATCTCACTCTCTTTGAATCTTCTTTATCATGCTAGGATTAGCAGGAAAAAGCAAAAAATTTCAGAATTGCACCTTGCAATGTGGAGATATTACTGTTTGTGCATTTACAATATTCATTGATTTTTGCCATTGAAAAACATGTTTTTCATATACCAGAAATGTTTGAAGCTACTGACTGAATGAAAGGAGCTGGCATCTCACTCTCTTTGAATCTTCTTTATCATGCTAGGATTAACAGGAAAAAGCTAAAAATTTCAGAATTGCACCGTGCAATGTGGAGATATTACTGTTTGTGCATTTACAATATTCATTGATTTTTGCCATTGAAAAACATGTTTTTCATATACCAGAAATGTTTGAAGCTACTGACTGAATGAAAGGAGCTGGCATCTCACTCTCTTTGAATCTTCTTTATCATGCTAGGATTAGCAGGAAAAAGCAAAAAATTTCAGAATTGCACCTTGCAATGTGGAGATATTACTGTTTGTGCATTTACAATATTCATTGATTTTTGCCATTGAAAAACATGTTTTTCATATACCAGAAATGTTTGAAGCTACTGACTGAATGAAAGGAGCTGGCATCTCACTCTCTTTGAATCTTCTTTATCATGCTAGGATTAACAGGAAAAAGCTAAAAATTTCAGAATTGCACCGTGCAATGTGGAGATATTACTGTTTGTGCATTTACAATATTCATTGATTTTTGCCATTGAAAAACATGTTTTTCATATACCAGAAATGTTTGAAGCTACTGACTGAATGAAAGGAGCTGGCATCTCACTCTCTTTGAATCTTCTTTATCATGCTAGGATTAGCAGGAAAAAGCAAAAAATTTCAGAATTGCACCTTGCAATGTGGAGATATTACTGTTTGTGCATTTACAATATTCATTGATTTTTGCCATTGAAAAACATGTTTTTCATATACCAGAAATGTTTGAAGCTACTGACTGAATGAAAGGAGCTGGCATCTCACTCTCTTTGAATCTTCTTTATCATGCTAGGATTAACAGGAAAAAGCAAAAAATTTCAGAATTGCACCTTGCAATGTGGAGATATTACTGTTTGTGCATTTACAATATTCATTGATTTTTGCCATTGAAAAACATGTTTTTCATATACCAGAAATGTTTGAAGCTACTGACTGAATGAAAGGAGCTGGCATCTCACTCTCTTTGAATCTTCTTTATCATGCTAGGATTAACAGGAAAAAGCTAAAAATTTCAGAATTGCACCGTGCAATGTGGAGATATTACTGTTTGTGCATTTACAATATTCATTGATTTTTGCCATTGAAAAACATGTTTTTCATATACCAGAAATGTTTGAAGCTACTGACTGAATGAAAGGAGCTGGCATCTCACTCTCTTTGAATCTTCTTTATCATGCTAGGATTAGCAGGAAAAAGCAAAAAATTTCAGAATTGCACCTTGCAATGTGGAGATATTACTGTTTGTGCATTTACAATATTCATTGATTTTTGCCATTGAAAAACATGTTTTTCATATACCAGAAATGTTTGAAGCTACTGACTGAATGAAAGGAGCTGGCATCTCACTCTCTTTGAATCTTCTTTATCATGCTAGGATTAACAGGAAAAAGCTAAAAATTTCAGAATTGCACCGTGCAATGTGGAGATATTACTGTTTGTGCATTTACAATATTCATTGATTTTTGCCATTGAAAAACATGTTTTTCATATACCAGAAATGTTTGAAGCTACTGACTGAATGAAAGGAGCTGGCATCTCACTCTCTTTGAATCTTCTTTATCATGCTAGGATTAACAGGAAAAAGCAAAAAATTTCAGAATTGCACCTTGCAATGTGGAGATATTACTGTTTGTGCATTTACAATATTCATTGATTTTTGCCATTGAAAAACATGTTTTTCATATACCAGAAATGTTTGAAGCTACTGACTGAATGAAAGGAGCTGGCATCTCACTCTCTTTGAATCTTCTTTATCATGCTAGGATTAACAGGAAAAAGCTAAAAATTTCAGAATTGCACCGTGCAATGTGGAGATATTACTGTTTGTGCATTTACAATATTCATTGATTTTTGCCATTGAAAAACATGTTTTTCATATACCAGAAATGTTTGAAGCTACTGACTGAATGAAAGGAGCTGGCATCTCACTCTCTTTGAATCTTCTTTATCATGCTAGGATTAACAGGAAAAAGCAAAAAATTTCAGAATTGCACCTTGCAATGTGGAGATATTACTGTTTGTGCATTTACAATATTCATTGATTTTTGCCATTGAAAAACATGTTTTTCATATACCAGAAATGTTTGAAGCTACTGACTGAATGAAAGGAGCTGGCATCTCACTCTGAATCTTCTTTATCATGCTAGGATTAGCAGGAAAAAGCAAAAAATTTCAGAATTGCACCTTGCAATGTGGAGATATTACTGTTTGTGCATTTACAATATTCATTGATTTTTGCCATTGAAAAACATGTTTTTCATATACCAGAAATGTTTGAAGCTACTGACTGAAAGGAGCTGGCATCTCACTCTCTTTGAATCTTCTTTATCATGCTAGGATTAACAGGAAAAAGCTAAAAATTTCAGAATTGCACCGTGCAATGTGGAGATATTACTGTTTGTGCATTTACAATACTCATTGATTTTTGCCATTGAAAAACATGTTTTTCATATACCAGAAATGTTTGAAGCTACTGACTGAATGAAAGGAGCTGGCATCTCACTCTCTTTGAATCTTCTTTATCATGCTGAGGAGCAGGAAAAAGCAAAAAATTTCAGAATTGCACCTTCAATGCGGAGAAATTACTCTTTGTGCATTTACAATATTCATTGATTTTTGCCATTGAAAAACGTCCAGAAATGATTGAAGCTACTGACTGAATGAAAGGAGCTGGCATCTCACTCTCTTTGAATCTTCTTTATCATGCTAAGAGGAGCAGGAAAAAGCAAAAAAATTTCAGAATTGCACCTTGCAATGCGGAGAAATTACTGTTTGTGCATTTACAATATTCATTAATTTTTGCCATTGAAAAACATCATGTTATTCATATACCAGAAATGATTGAAGCTACTGACTGAATGAAAGGAGCTGGCATCTCACTCTCTTTGAATCTTCTTTATCATGCTAGGATTAACAGGAAAAAGCAAAAAATTTCAGAATTGCACCTTGCAATGTGGAGATATTACTGTTTGTGCATTTACAATATTCATTGATTTTTGCCATTGAAAAACATGTTTTTCATATACCAGAAATGTTTGAAGCTACTGACTGAATGAAAGGAGCTGGCATCTCACTCTCTTTGAATCTTCTTTATCATGCTAGGATTAGCAGGAAAAAGCAAAAAATTTCAGAATTGCACCTTGCAATGTGGAGATATTACTGTTTGTGCATTTACAATATTCATTGATTTTTGCCATTGAAAAACATGTTTTTCATATACCAGAAATGTTTGAAGCTACTGACTGAATGAAAGGAGCTGGCATCTCACTCTCTTTGAATC